>NC_056523.1:50356210-50388284 GCF_019175285.1 Sceloporus undulatus
ACAGAAGGAAGGAAGGAAGGAAGGAAGGAAGGGTGGGGGAAAGAGAGGGAGAGAGGAAGTAAAGAAAGAAATGGAGGCAGAGAGGGAAAAGACAGAAGGAAGGAAGGAAGGAAGGAAGGAAGGGTGGGGGAAAGAGAGGGAGAGAGGAAGTAAAGAAAGAAATGGAGGCAGAGAGGGAAAAGACAGAAGGAAGGAAGGAGAAAAGGGAGGGAGAAAAGAAAGAAGGAGGAAAGGAGAAAAGAAAGACAGAAAGAAGGAAGGAAGGAGAAAAGGGAGGGAGAAAAGAAAGAAGGAGGAAGGGAAGGAAGGAAGGAAGGTAGGAAGAAGAAAGGAAAGAGAAAAGAATGGGGGAAAGCGCGGGAGGAAGCAAAGAAATGAAAAGGAAGGAAAGATGGGAGGAAGGAGAAGGCAAGGGCCGAAGGCAAGAGAAAGGCGGGCAGGCAGGCAGGCAGGCTCCTTGCTGGGGTGGCCAAGGGCGCGCAGCCCCTTCTAGCCGCCCTCCTCGTCCCTCCGGCCAGGGACCAGGGGCTGCTCTGCTCTGCTCTGCCGGTGTCCGGCCAGCCTGCCTTGCGCCGAGAGGGCGGCGGGCGGTACCTGTGGCAGGGTCCCCTCCAGCTGCTGCTGCTGCTGCTGCCGCCGCCTGTGCTCCTCGTCGTCGGGGGTCTGGAGGCGCGTGCTGCCCAGGGGCTGAGGAGGAGTCAGGGCCCGGGGTGGCGCTGGTGCCTCCTGTGGCTGGGTCTGCTGGGTCTGGGTGGCTGGCGGGGCTGTCGGCGCAGGAGAGTAGCGAGGAGGAGGAAAGGGTAATTTATAAGCGCTTTCTTCCTGACCTCTCGTGTCTCTCGTCTGAGGAGGGAGCGCTCAGCATCGCCCATCCTGCTGAGTGGAAAAACACCAGCTCGGCCTCGGAGCCCCAGGGAGGGAGGAGGGAGCCCGGAGGAGGAGGAGGAGGAGGAGGGAGGGATGGATGGATGGATGGAGGGCCAGAGGGATGGGCTGGGCTGGGCTGGTCTGGGCTGGCCGGCGGCCCAAGGGGGGCTCTGCTGCTGCCACTGCCAGGCACACCAGGAGCAGCAGCGGCAGGAGGGGTGGGAACAGCTGCCTGGACGGGATCCCGCTTCCAGCCTAAAGCCCGCGCCTCTGGAGAGCAGAGGCAGCCAGACCTCCCCGGCGTCGTCGGCCAGGAGCAGGAGGGGAAAGAGGACCCCTTCCTTGGCCTCCTCCTTCTCCAAGACCTGTCCCCCATTTCCAGCCTTCTGCCTGTGAGGGACCCCAAGCTCTCCTCCATTCTGACTGGCACTCAGGATGCCCAGAGGAGGCTCTCCTGCTTTTCCAGGACTACACACACATTTCAAGCCTTCTGCCCAGGAGGGGCTCCACAGTGTCCTCCTCCATTTTGTGCAGGACTCAGGGGCACCAGAGGTGGGCCTGCGCCTCCTCCTTTTCCAGGGCCTTGTGCCTATGAGGGACCCCAAGCTGTCCTCCCTTTCTGAGCAGGATTCAGGATAGCCAGAAGTTCTCCTCTTCCTTTCCAAGGACCTGCCCTCCGTTTCAAGCCTTCTGCCCAGGAGGGATTCCAAAATGCCCTCTCATTTTGAGCAGGACTAAGAAGCATGGCTCTACATTTCTATGAAGTGATTTGAGGTTGTATTTATGTAAGGTCCCACGTCTTTTGTGAAACTCCTACATTTGGCGGTGCCTCCTTCTCCTTTGCGGCTAGGACCCCTGTTCCCTCTGCCTGAGGCGGACAAACATGGCGCCAAAAGTAGGGAGTGGAGGGGCAGCCAGAGGGTGAAGTGAGGGGTAAGAGGGAGTGACACTGTCTCAGATACTGGGGCACACAGAAGAAGAGGTGTGGATGTAGGTGCACAAAACCCAACTGTCTTAGCCTCCTCATGTAGGGCAAGATGCAGAGTCAAGGGGGACACCATCATTCAAGCTGCTTGTAGCTGTGTGCCTTCGAGTCAGTCCAGACTTATGGTGACCCTAAGAAGGGAGCCGTGCCCTGGGGTTTGCTTGACAAGACTGGTTCAGAGGAAAAGTTTGCCATTGCCTTCCCCTGAGGCTGAAGGGGTGTGACATGCCCAGGGTCAGCCGGTGTGTTTCATGGCTGAGCTGAGTCTCCAGAGTCATAGTCTAACAGTGAAACCACTAGGCCACACTGGCTCTCTCCTTTGCTCAGGGCTTCTCTTATTAAAGCTTCCCTTCACATTAGTTCTTCCTTTCTGTCACACCCATCCATGTTTTACCAGACTTGTTGTTGTTATTAGCTGTGACTTCAGCTCATGGTGACCCTGTGGGTGAGACCTCTCCAAGATTGCCTGTCCTCCACTGCACTGCTCAGGTCCTCTAGGCTGAGGTCAGTGTCCTTCCTGATCAAGTCTGGTCTTCCTCTTTCTACTGCCCATACCAACCCCAGCATCATTGTCTTTATTCCACCTGTATACAGAACATATTGTTCCCACTGGAGACTCGGGAGGAAGAAGGAGTGAGGATCTGGGGAAAGAACCTTAGCAAACTAATAAGATAGGCAGACAACACAGTACTAGTAGAAGCCAACAATGACCTGGAAGTTTTACCAAAGCAGCCTCTAAAATAGGTTTCCTCATACAAAAGCATGGAGGGCTTCTTTCGAAATTCAGTGCTCTCTGCATAACAAAGGAGCTTCACAAAGGAGGGAGACAGCTTGGCTCTGTAGAGAAGTATCTTTTTGAGTTGCTAATGGAACTTAAATTTTATTTCCTGGAGTAGTAGCCACATGAAGAGGGGGGGAAGGCTGCCTGTTTGAATGTTAGTTACAGCCATACTACCTGAAGGGAGGACAGCTGCAACATCTTGACAAAATGCAGGCCTGTGACCTAACATCATCCTAATTATTTCTGCTGTTGCATGATTTTTAACACCTTTGCCTGATGAAAAGCCAGTGGAATTTCAAAGGCTTGCAGCATGGATTTTGTGCACTTTGAATGGTCCAGTAAAGGTATCACTGCTTCGTATCCACAAAATAGGATGTTCTTGTACTTTGCTACATTGCCAACATAGCTACCAAGATGGCTACTCCTGGATATACCCATCTCAGGGGAGGGAGGGGAAGAGGAAATGGTGTCACACGTCACAAATATTACTGCACAATCTTATCAGCTCTGAGACTACTTAAACTGCAATGGCTCTACCCTATGGAACCCTGGGATTTGTAGTTGGTGAACTATTGGGAAGGCACTCTGAAAAGAGGGGGACTGAGGACTAAAACCTAATTCTGTAGTGGTTATAGTTGCAGGGGGTAGACTATCACTTTCTGCAGAGAATTCCAAATCCTTCTGAATTTGGAATTTGGGTTATAAGCCATGGCAGTTACTGGTATTAAACTGTGCGTTGTGGATACTCCCCTCAGGTTTGCGATCTGGTGCAGTGAAGCAGGAGCAGCAGGCAATAAGGGCCCCTGATGCATCTTAGCTGTGGGATGCACATGACATTTGCAAACAAACATTTGCTCCTTTCACTTTTAGTTTTTCTTTAGTGTGGGCTTAACACATCTTAAGGTGCTTCCCTTAATACCGGTGATGTGTGGCCTGCCATTTTGCCAATCTTGTGAAGTTAAAAGGAGTACTAGACTTGGATGTGGTTGAGGGACACTCAACTTCAGATTCCTGGTCAGCCATTATATTTGCCTTGCTTTAGGCAAAGCTAACATCTCTCATCCTATCTCACAGGATTGTTATGAGGTTGAAGCACTGCTCTGACTGGAGGAAGAATACTGGAGGATAAGTAAACTCACAGATGTTTCAAAGAAATGTGGGATGGGAGCATATGCAAAAGGATAGACAAAGACACTGGGAGACCAGGATTTTAACCATGGAAATCTTCTGGGTTACCATGGGCAAGTCACACACTCTCAGCCTCATAGGAAAACTAGAAAACAAACTGAACAAATTCTGCCAAGAAAACCCTGTGGTAAGTTTGCCTTAGGGTTGCTTTCAGTCAGAAATGACTTGAAAGCACACAACAAGGGGGTGTTAGAATGATTTGAAGAGCATAAATCAGATCTGCATGTGAATGTGATGTCTTGGAAAAGGCAGAGAGATGCAATTCCTCTGTGATAAAACTTTGCAGCGCAGAACTGATAAAGCAACTTTCTGTAAGAGGAAAAAACACAAAACCATGTGTGTGGTTTCCCTGCAAGGAACTTGGCAGAGAAAGTTGAACTTGACAACATCCGCTGAAACTCTGAAAATGCTGAGGTACAGATGCTTTCCTCAGCAGTTGTGCTTAAATCTCATTCAGTCCTTTCCTTGAAAAACTGTTGCAGACAAGAGTTCCTGAAAATAATGAGCATTTTTGTTGTTGTGACTCTTAACACAGGGTTTCCTTGGTAAAGTTTGTTCAGAGTAACGTTGCTCTTGTTTTCCTCTGAAGCTGAGAAAGTACGACTTGTCCAAGGTCATTCAGTGGACTTCCATGGCCAAGCAGGGATTCAAACAATGGTCGCCAGAGACATAGTCCAAGCACTAAACCACACTGGCTCTCTACACCATGCTTGTTCAATTGGGCCTCATGGCAGGTACAACTGTTACTGTACTTCGCAAGCTGCAGGATGGGGCTGTGGTACTATTACGATGCATCAAGAATGACTGAAAAGTGTCAGATGTTGTTCTTACTCTTTCCAATTTTACATTGGATTAAAATAAACCAACCTGAAGATTTGTTATAAAAAGTCTCGGATCACAGTAAGAGCTGACAGAAAATATTCTAGGATAAAAAAAATTGTCTGGATCTGCAAAAAGCTGATAGAACAGGAGCAAAACCCGGGTCTTTTTAACCAGTCAGGATGTGCCCACAGTTTAAGTGCTGGTTTAGTGCAGTGGTACTCAAACTTTTTACCCTTGGAACTTCCCTTTACATCTACACACAGACATCGCCCCCCCCCCCCCCCCTTTAACATACTACATGAATAAAAAGATTTTGTTTAGTGTACTTTTATTTGCACAGTCATGTATATTCATATTTTAACATTTTATAAGGAAATAATATTGTTCATTTTAGAAGTGTTGTTTAAGTAAATTCAATATACAACTCAACACATGTAAATTTTGCACATAAAAAGTTATCGAAGAGGAGGAAGCAGGGCCTTCAGGTTCTCACTTGAGCAAGTCTTGCACACACACACACTCTCACGGGGTCCCACCCCATAGTTTGAAAACCACTAGTTCTCCCTTTGCTAGCGAACCACATTGAGAACCACTATTCTAAATTTTTAGATTGCACCATAACCAGAGTTCCCTTGGCAGTATACAAGAGATTCAACTAATGTAATACCACATGTGGCCCCTCACAGCTATTTTTTCTGCTCCTGATAATTTCTCCACAGTGCACTTTTTAGCAAAGAAGGGTGAGTTGAAGGAAGGGCTCCAGGAGTAGTGGTTCAAGTTTAAAATAGGTTATCGGGCTTTGTTGCACTGTTTAACATCAAAAGAATGGCATTTTTAGCAGTTGGTCCCCTGACCCACTGAAATTGCTCACCCCTGCATTGAACAAATGGCATACAACAATAAAACTGTACCCATTGACAGTGTAAAATAAGTATAAGATCAAGCCAGTAGTAAAAGATAAAATCAATATAAAAACAAATAAAAACCAGCAGCAAAATAAAAGTGGAAATAGCTTTGTTGTTTCGGGTCTTCAGGTCTAACTTATGGCAACCCTATCATATGGGGTCTGGGTGATGGTGGCAGCAAGATTTCTTCAGAGGAGGTTTGCCATTACCTTTCTCTGAGGCTGAGAAAGTGTGACTTGTCCAAGGTCACCCAGTGGACTTCCTTGGCTGAGCAGGAATTCAAATCCTAGTCTCCCAAAATCCTAGTGCATCACTCCAACAACTGCACCATGCTGGTTCTCACTTCTTCAAATAGACAGAAGAATGAAAATACTTTTTAAAACACCTTGAGGGATGAGCCCAATGCTCATGTTGAAGGAGGTGGGAGCAGAGGCCAGTTCTGTGAGTGGCTGCTGTGATCTCAGGGAAGTACCATAAATTCTGCTGGGGATGCTCTAGCTCAGTGACTCCCAAACTTCAGTCCTCCAGGTGTTTTGGACTTCAGCTCCCAGAAGCCAGATTCTGGAAGTCCCAAACACTTGGAAGGCCAGAGTTTAAGAATCACTGCCTGGAGATTGTGCATTAAACAGAGGGTTCCTTCCAGCTCTGTGATTCTGTGAAACCCAGGTATAGCATTGTTTCCCTGGCTAGCCACTGCACTTTGGAGAGGAAAGCATATAAGAAGGCTTCCTGTTCCAGATGGGTTTTGCATGAGCAACCTGTTTTTCCTAAACTGGTGCGTTCCTATATCTTTTGTTTTTCTTTTATTCTTCCGTTATGGATTTCCCTTCATTTGCTTTTCAATTCTGTGTTGAGTTTTGTGCCATGGCTTATGATTCTTGTCTTCATGATCACCACAGATTTGTTGTCCCTGATACCACCACCATGGTCCCTCTTCATATGTGCTGGCCTGGAGATATCCACATCCAATGTAATGGAAGAGTCTAGAAGTATATTGTAAAGCTATCTTAGAGGGACTTTTTCTAGTAATGGAAAGGGACACAATTTTCTCTGATCCTTTGACTTGCATTTTAACTTTTGACATTTTGACAAGGCCACCATGCTCCCAATACTAGTGAAATGTTGCTCCCAGGAACTGTAGCATGAAAATCTCTTTATCCTGAGGCAAATAGAGCAGAAATGACCCTTATGTGTGTCCTGCTCTCTTCATGCAAAACATTGACTATTACTGTTTTTGTTCAGGTCTTTTCTTCTTTTGTTGAATCCACCATAAGTAGTAAAAGAAAATCAGACAACTTTAGGCACCAAATGCGTAATAGGAAACACAGATGTTTTGGAATCAGGAATATATAAACACTGCTTGGAACGGACTAAAATAATAATCATCATTCTTGTATGATACAAAAGTGGATACTAGTAGTCTTTGTTTTATTAAACAAAAGTCTTCAGAAGAGTCCTTCCGAGATAATACAAGATACATTGTTAAGCCTTAATCCTAAAAATTAATGTCTCTGAATTCTAAAAGTTAATGTTCATGAACACACTGTTTCAAATGAGAGAGAGTACAGTAAAATGTGCTTTGAACCATTGTTACCTAGTTCACATTTGAAGCTTTAAATCCCACCAGGATTAGTTAGAAGTAATTATTCTCATCCGAAAGAGGTTACGCATACTTTAAAAACCTATCTTATACATGCTAAATGTAAGCATTGTACTAGTATTTGCCAAATGAATGTACCTAAAAGGGGGGAGGGGTATAGATTCTGATCTGCAGAATATTGTGTGTGTCATTTTCTTCAGTTAATTAAAATCATAATAGATCTCTGTAAATTTACATCACAATCAGGTTAGAATCCATTTTTAATTGCATTGGAAATCAACCAACCATCAACTAAAATGTTAACCCTGTAAGCCAGGAAAGCCTCTTGACTTAACACGGGAACAATTGATCATAAACAAATATGGCAGCTATTTTTAAAACATAAATCAGAAAACTCCAGATGAAGGACAGAAAGAAAAGGAACCTTACAATAATGTTAGATGGTTACAGTTAACCAGGTCTCAGCCTGGGTAACAACTAGCTACTCTGTGGATGCTATCACACGGAGGGGGCAAGTGTGATGAAAATGTGATTAAAACATGGTAATAGCATGATTGGGGGGAAGATTATCACACCCCTGCACACTTCTATTCGTGTCCCATGTGTAAACTGTGATGGATGCATCTTTGGATAATAACAGGAGTTTGTTATTATACAATGACGTGTCCATTACAGTTTGTGCACAGGACATGAACGGGAGAAGAGTGCGGGGGTGTGATAATCTTCCCCCAATCATGCTATTACCACATTTTAATCACATTTTCATGACGCTTGCCTTCCATGTGATAAGAGTCCACAGTGTAAGATGCTCAGAAGTTCCTTTTGCATAGATACTCATACACAGAATGGTATAAAAGGTGCTTCACTGTGATATAACTCCATACCAAGGGCAGGGGGGAGCGCAAATCATGAAACATTTCACAGAGTTGGAAGAGATCTCATCCAGTCCAACCCCATTCTACCATGCAGGAAGACACAATCAAAGCACCCCAAAAGATAGCCATCCAGCCTCTCTTGAAAAGCCTTCAGAGAAGAAGACTGCATGAGAAGGCATGACTTGCTAGAAAATATGATAAGGCTATGAAAGCAAGAAGGCAGCAGGAAGAATGGAAGACCACATACTAGATGGATAGATGTAATCACAGAGGGCATTGTCCAGGAAAGCAGCCAAATGGCTGATAAGTCCAGCCTAGTTCCCACAGACAAACTCTCAGCTAGCAGAGTCAATGCAAGCAATGCATTCTTTGAGTTTAAAGGCTGTATCAGAAGAGGCATTATCAAAAGAGTTGTCAAACAGTCCAAGATTCGAGGTATCAGATAGGCAGGTTGATAAGGCAGTCCAAAGTCAAGGGTTCCAGATAATCAAGATAGGTCAGCAGTCTAAGAAGCAAGGTTTTGATCTGAAAAGTCAAGGGAGCCAGAGACACAGTCTTTCCTCCAAAAAGGTCAGATAATCACTAGCAGCCAGACATACATGCTCCATTTGCCTAAATAGGCAGACAGCAGGCATTCAGGTGTGTGTGATTGCCAAGTCATTTCTGATAAAGCCTCAGTAACATGTAAAGGCCTTCTCTTTCGGCTGGACGCTCCCTGAAGGTAGACACAGTCTCTTGATCCTCCTCTGTGTCCACAGCCTCGGCCCCAGGTAGACTTGGCTGTTGAACTTCTGGAGAGGCCACAGACTGCTACAGCAGAATTAGGGCCGGCCTCAGGCTCCCCAATTGCATGCTCAGGCCCAGAGGTTCTGGCTCATCCTCTGAGTCCTCCGAGTCATCCTCCAAGCTGGGTATAACAGGCATGGCCCTGACTATGCAGGGGCTGAGCAGAGCTGTTGAGGATAGGGTGCCTTGGAGGTGTCTCATTCACAGTGTAGCCATGAGTTGAGGTTGCTGTGAAGGCAGTTAATGACAACAACAAAGCCTAGAAGTCTGTGCACTGCTGACATAAACCACCATGAGAATTGGGAGTGGGGTCAAAAGGTGGGTTATAAATAAATAAGGTAGAAGATTAACTCAGGGCAGGGGGCCACTTCTTGGATCTTCTCTAAGAAGAAGGGTATGTGTGGAATGTGGTGAGCTCTTATCTAGGAAAGATCTAGTAACCCTAAACAAAAGAGCACTTTATGGCAGGGGTTACATTGCTAGGGAGTCAGTTGAGGTGTTGACCTACCCTGTTACCACAAAGGAAGTGGTCTGTATGAAAAGACTTTCAACTGGATTAAAGTTTTTGCACCACAGGAATGTTCTTCACAAGGCCATTTTAGGGCAACTAGATGTGGAGAGTGGGTCACTAATCATTCTCAAATCCTAGGTCCAGGCAAAGGTCTTACACTTAGGAATTTCCAGTTAATTGATTTGAGGGAGGTAATGTTTTCATGGATGAATGCAGACTGCCCCCCCCCCCAAAGCACTATTTGAAGCTGTCGATTTCATTGTTTACTCCAAACTGCAGTTGTTTATAGGGCATCATAAAGATGTAGGCTGGTTTGGAAGCTTGCCTAGTGTGTTAATTATTTTAGACTGTAAGGACAGAGATGTTAGCTGGAGGCAATACGTTGTGGTAATCAAAGGTACATATTGAATTCAACTTGATAAAGATGATGTTCTGCATAGTAATTTCACACATAGCTGTGCCTTTTGTCTTCTGTTTGTAATTCTGTCACTCCCTTCCACTCCCTTTTTTCCATTCCATTTCATTCCATTCTCTCTCCCTCCCACTCTTCCCTCCCTGCCAGCCAGGGCTACTTCTGTCCATAACCACACATCTACATCTTCAAATTAAGGATAATACTTCATGGATCTGACATAGTGGGCACAACAGCTTTTGCTGTTGTTTAATTGCAATCTAGTCAACGTCAGTTTATGGCAATCCTATAAATGAGATACCTCCAAGTCTTCCTGCCATCAACAGCCCTGCTCAGGACTTCCAGACTCTGGGCTGGGGCTTCCTGTAATGCAGTCTTCCACCTTTCCTACTGCCTATTACTGAATCAAGCATTATTGTCCCCTCTAACGAGTCCTGTCTTTTCATGCTATGTCCCAAGTACCACAGCCTCAGTTTCATCTTAGCTACTAGGCAGGATAATTTGTTACCCTCTAACAAATTAGTATTTAAGGTGTCACAAAGTTACAGACCAACATTTCTAATGTCACTGTGGTACTGTAGTTGGAGTGTTAGAGAGATCCAGGATCAAGTCCCCAATGAGCCATTAATTTTACTAGTGGCTCTTGAACCAGTCACTTTATGTCAGCCTAATCTACCACACAGGGTTGTTGTGAGGACAAAATAGGGAAGAAAGGAAATCATATACATAAATTCATTGGCAAACCTGCTGAAAGCAGGATATCAATACAGACCATTCATTCCTCTTTCTTTCTTTCCTTCCTTCCCTCTTTCCCCATGTGTGATTCATTTAGTAGGATAAGGTCTGTAGTTTAATGGAACATAACCTGCCTTTCACAAGAAAGGTCTCAGTCTCAACCCTGGTCTTTCCAACTAGGGTTGACCTATCGTTACCACTGATCAACAGAGGGAATACTGACCTAAATGGGGCAAGATAGATCTGAATGTGTATAAAACAATTTTCTAGGTTTCAAATTCCTGATGAATGTCCATAGGTACAGATTGCAGATACAGCCATCAAAAAGAGCCTATTATGTCTCCCAATAGTAAAATACTGGAAAGAGAACGGGAAAGATCTCATATTTTAGGCTACTGTTGTTACCAAACATGGACTTACAAGATTACCAATATGAGGTTAATGACTTTATAAATACTTAGAACGCTTTGTTTAAATTGCTAACGTGGCCTTTAAATGTATTCATATATATTGAATTGGAGCTTAATAATTCAGAGGTAGAGTGTGCGTGGGTTATTGACACATCCAGAAAAGAAAATAATGGAGTGACGTGGAGATAACAAATTTTGTATAAAGAATTTAATGATGAACAGGAGGGAAGTAGAGTTGCTTTTTTCCTAGTAAGGTCTTGTAAAGATAATTATAGAAATGTTATAGCTATAAAATATAGATATAAAATATAGATATGAAGAAACTGAAATTATAGCTTTTTTGTTGTTGAAAGGATATGGAGAATATTTGTTAAAATACTGTAAAGAAAGATTGATATAATAATAATAATAATAATAATAATAATAATAATAATAATAAGCCTGTTGTACTCTTCTCTTTTAAATGGAGACAACAATGCTCTCACACCTGCTTGGATAGATGATCCATAGAATCTTCTTTGCAAAGTATTTTTGTACCCATGGATTGCCACCCTAAATGCATCTGAAATCATAAGAAGCTGTTTCCAAAGGAATGGGTGTCATCTAGAGAACACTGGCTATGGCTTCCAGACAGTTGGGCAAAGCATTTCCCTTTCTGTGATTCTGTATAGCAGGATTGCCATACTTCTTGGATAGCTGGTTTTTTCCTGGATTCTAAGTATGCCACCAGAGTGCAAGAAGCAAGGAGGTGTGCACTATGAGGGCATGAGGTAAGGTGAGAAGGTGAGTAGGAGAGATGGAAGAGTAAGCGGTGTGAGCAGCGAAATGCAGGAAACAATGGAATGGCTTACCGTACAGGTGTGGGGCAAGGGAGTGAACAAGAGAGACAGGAGAACAACCAGTGGGGACAGCAGAATGCAAGAAACAAGGGAGGTGTCTACTGGAGGGGAGTGCCAGATAAGGCAGGGAGAGAGTAGGAGAAAAGGAATAGAAAAGCAAATGAGGGAAGTAAGGAGAAGGGCAGTGGCATAGTGAAAGGAACAAGAGGCTGGCATGATGAGGGGCAAGGGGCAAAGGAGGCATGCATCATTTAAACAGCACACTTCCAAAGCAGCTTTATTTTAGCCTGTCTATACTGGCCATGTATGAAAAAAGTTATAGCAATTTGTAGACTTAGACATGAAACAGATGGCTTAAATGTATGATGTTGGGCTGAATTGGGAGCTTAGGGTTTAGATGACACATGTCCCCAAACCACGTGGAAGTTATGCCGGGGCCGCCCAAGGTGGCCTAAACCCACCCACAAAAGGAGCAGAAAAGGCCTGCTCCTTTTGCCGGTTGGATTGAAGATACCGGGACTGGGTGCATGCCATCACCACAACCATGATGCAAAAGGTGCAGTAACAGCCATGACCTGCTTTATTGGGCCATCTGCTTGAGACCCTAGTCTTCTACATCTGAGGAAGGAGACCTGGTCTATGAAAGCTTATGCTACAACTTCTTTCTCAGAGTTATTCTCAAAGGTGCTACAAAATCCTTTTGCATGCTAGTATCTACCCTTGTCTACCCAAGTATATCTACACTTAAAGATTATTAAGCTTTATTTATTTAGTTAGTTGAATCAGTGGCTGCAGCTCTGTGGATACAGAGGGCTGACTGTACGTGTTTGAAGTGGGGAGATGTAATTATGAGGTGATTTTAATTGTTTTTAAATTTTATTTTAGAACAATTAAAATTTTATTTTAATGTAACATTAAATTTTACTGGAAACATTTTTAATTTACTATTTCTGGAAACCACCTTGGGTCTCATTCTGGGAGAAGGGTAGCATATAAATGAAATATATAAAAATAGGAAGTAGTGAGGTGAGAGAGAATGGAAATGTAAAAAGTACAAACATTTCTTATTACCTTAACTAGCATTAACAAACAACAATTGGGTGGAAGGATAGCATAAATAAGCTGCTTAGCATGTACATTCTGAGGAGAAATCCAGTAGGTGAAAGATAGTTAATACAAACTGTTTGGGTTAAACCGTTAAAATATATATTCTATAGCTGTGAATAAAATCAAACTGTGCCTCCCTTGTATCCTCGCTGCTTGTCCTTCCTTTCTTTTGCAAACTGTCCTGTGAATCAGATCACAGTGGCCTCCTGTGATTTCACCTTTCTATCACCAGTAAAAAAAAATATGATAGCAAATAATAAATAAATAAATATGATGAGAATAGCTGTGGAAGTGTCTGTTCATGAGAAAATATTAATAATTCATTGTTCTTTTATCTACACGGCACTAGGAATGTGCATGTCCATTTTACATAGTTTCCCTATCCCTGTTAATCCCCATAGCAATCTTATAAAGTTGGTTGAGAGGTAGAGGAGACCCATTGTCACATGGTTAATTCCCTGACCAAGCAGAGATCTGAACCTGGGTCTTCCTGTTCCAAATCCAGCATTTTAAGCATTACTCTATGCTGGTTCTCTCAGACCAGTTGTAACTGTTAAAAATGGCTTGAAATTTGAAATATAGTGGGAGAATGCAAAAAGCAATGTGCCTAAATTTGCATAATTGGAAAGCAAATGAGAATATTTGGCTTAATTCGAATTATGTTCAGATACTGGAATATGTCAACTTTACTGTAGAAGACTGTTACAGCTCCTGCTTCAATGTGGGTTGAATTACAGTACTGCTGTTCTTTCTGCACCATGCTTAAAAGAAAGGTAGGATGAATATCCTGTTGCTGTGCATTAAATGAGCGAGAATGCAGGATACTGCCCTTGAAAAATACAACTGTCAATTAGAAATAGCCACACTGTATCCTAACGAATACGGGAGTGTACCAGCATTGAAGTGTCAATGCTAATGCATCTTGAGATACCTTTTCAAGGATATGTGCTTCTATAAAAACTAGATAAATGGTTGTTGCTGAGTTGGAATTTATTGGGTATGTGTATTTGAAATGAATGCTCTATCTTTCCCTATTTAAAAAAAAAAACTTTAGGCACAGGCAGAGTAGCTTTACAAAAGGGTCTGGGAGCATTTTTGCTATGTCTGCAAACACCTGCGGTTCAGAGAAATATCTGGTGAGAAATTACTTTTTGGAAGCATGATGCTAGGTTTTCATTAATTCCTTTCACAGCTCTCCATCCTCCTTTTTCCTAATTTCCCTGCATTTCCCATGAATTCAAGGTCACAGCAGTCATCTCTACCCTCTGGGTTATGAAACTAATCACAGGACTCTGAAGCGGAAGTCAGCATTGTGTATGAGGAGGGAGGATTTCATAACAGAGAGGGAGAGAACTAGATTGGTTGACTCTGCTCTGTGGTCAGAATTCTACACAGCCAGCTGTTTGATCAGGAGATCATGACCTCTGAAGGAAGTATTAAAAGCTTTATATTTGATAAGATGACATATGAAAATATACTGATTCCCAAGTATCAAAGGTCTCTGCTATTATGGGGGAAAGAGGGGGAATAGTATCTATCCATTTTCTGCTCCTTATGCACTTTATAAACCTCTGTGATTTTCTTCCTTATTCATCTTTTCCTTATCCATCTTTCACTCTTCCTACAATCTGCAGCTATGAGCTCATGAACTCATCAATTTTATTTCAGTAAAATTGCTGAGCCAGCATGATGTAGTAGTTAGAGAGGTAGATTAAAACTCTGAGAAACCAGGATGCAAATCCCCACCCAGCAATGTAAACTACAGGATTCAAGCTACAGGAAAAGAGATTTCACCTTCCTGATAGTAAAATGTGTTCAACAGTGGAATACACTGCTTTGGAGTGTGGTGAGTTTCCTTCTTTGGAGGTTTTTAAACAGAGGCTGGATGGTCATCTGTTGAGTGCTTTAACTGGGTATTCCTGCATGGCAGGGGGTTAGACTGGATGGCCCTTGGGGTCTCTTCCAACTCTATGATTTTAAATCTACTGGTTGATCTCGGGTAAGTCATACTCTCTCAACCTTGTTTTTGTTGTGTGCCTTCAAGTAATTTCCAGCTTATAGTGATTCCTCAGCCATAGGTTCTTAGGGGGTTTTGTTGGTAAGATTTGTTCATTTGGGTTTTGCTTTTGCCTTCTTCTGAAGCTGAGAGAGTGAGACTTACCCAAGATCACCCACTGGGTTTTCATAGCCAAGTAGGGATTCAAAATCTGGTCTCCAGAGTCATGGTCCAATGCTCTAACTACTACACCATGCTGGCTCCATGCAGAGCCAGACTTCCTCAGCCTTAGAGGAAGGCAATGGCAAACCTTCTCTGAATAAATCTTGCCAGGAAAAATTCCCACTTACCTTATAGTCTGGTTCCAGGTCTGAATTCTTCATTCAGTTTTGGTCCCGACATGGTTCCCACTCTGTTTGCGCAGGGTTCCATTGCAGCAGAGAGGCTCGTGAAGAAGGAGAGTCGCACAGAAGCCAGGGACGCTAGGAAGGAGATCGCACAGGAAGGAGGCTGAGGAAGCAGACTGGCCAGCAGGTACTGAGGGGCAAGGGACACTTTTAGAGGCCAGTTGGCTAGAGCCATTGCAGCTGCCCCCCATCACAAGGAGCAGAATTGAATCCGCCTCCCTGATTCCCACTTGTGCCGGGAGGCAGATTTGAATCTGCCTGGTTCCCATTTGGGCTGAGTCGATTTATTTGGAAATAAATCGATTCAGCCCAAAACACACCCCATTTTACCAGTGTCTTTTTGACACAGGTTAAATGGGCAAAAAACATGGCCCCCCTTTCTGAATCGCTTCAGCGATTCGAATTAAGTGAGAACCATGGTGGTTTAAACTGAATAATTTGGAATCACAATCTGGTTTAAAACATAGTGGGAACAAGGCCTAGGATATGGTCATGAATTCCAGTTGACTTGAAGGCACAGAACAATAAAACTGCAGAGTTTAAATGTATTTTTTGTTATTCACATTATTTTCGCCCATATATTGCAAACAGGTTTTTTTAATACAATCATTCTTAAATCCTCAGTGTTATGCTGATGATGTGCACACAAAATACTGAACAAATTCATGTTTAATATATAAACAATAATGGCAAATGAGAGAATGATGAAAAGGAAGACCTGGATGTCAGAATGATGTGCATAGGTTATAAAGCTATTAGTCAAGTAAAACCCACAGAACATGGCTCAGAGTGCTCTGAGGTCATACCTGTGTGCTTGTTTTGGCTTTCTCACAGTGCTTTTAAGTAGTATGAGAATCTGAAAAGCCCAGATCTTAAGTTACAGAAGCTCAGCGCATGGATTGGATCCAGAGAGCCATGTACATCCAAGGCTCAAATAACTTAATGGCTGGGTGTGCCTGTCATGTTTACTAGGCCTTTTGTCAATATGAGATAAACCTTGTTCACATCTTATAAGACCTTAACTTGTAAGTTGTATCCATCATAGTACTACTAGCATATGAAACCAGATATGCACTGGATATCTTTTTTCATATTATGCAAGCATTCCCAAAGTATATGTTTGAAATGCTAGACTGTCACGAAAATCAAGCAACTTTAAGATTGGTCCCCATACTGGCCCTCCCTCTGCTCTCTGCACCTCACTACATATTCTCAACAAACTTGTGGCTACCACATAAGGATACTACAGTTTGCATTTTGTTTAGGAGGGATACTATCCCTCAGAATTTAGTAGGCCAGAAAGTCACTTTTTGGACTAAAATCCCGGGCGTTTTGGGGGGGCTGTAGTCCATGAAACCCCTATGAAATGTATGGTATTGCCATTGACAGGTGACGTGAAGGCACATATAACCACACTGTCCATGTGAGTAATTTTCCGTAGTTCTATAACTTAGGCACGTTACAGACCACCCAGAAGGGGTGGCCTGCCGCCACCTTCATTTACAGGGCGGAGGAGCCCCAGCGTCCAAACTACGGGGCTCCTCCGCGCTGCAAATAAGTGCCAAAATGGTGCTTCTCTTTGTGGTGTGGATATGATGCCGCTAGGCGCCAATGGTGCACTCGCAGCGTCATATGTGCCGCGCGACGTGCGGGCGCAGCGCGTCCTCTATGTAAACATAGCTGCCCCCGTGTGGAACAGGCGCCGCCATTTTGTACAGACTCAGTCCGTATTAGGGTTAGGGGCGTCCGGAAGTGACGCCCCTTTCCAATCCTAATACGGACCCAGTCTGTACTTTATGCCCGTTTGTAACGGGCCTTAGCTTTTAAAAAAAAAAAAAAAACATTGCTGGAGGTAGAGGGGTGGGAGAATAAAATTGATTTTCTTACATGTTTCACTATCTGTTCCTTTAAGTTTTCAAACTGCTGTATCTTTGCCTGACATTCTTATTCAACACTATGGGCATGAGCTGCCTAGCCACCTCAGCAAAGTAGAAGGCTAACTTTTGGCTTTTTCTTTCATTATTGTATGGATTCCTCTGCCTAACAACCACAAATCCACCATACCAATGGTGATTCCTGCTAGTCCTTAACACCAGACTAGTGACCAACCATGTCCAGGAGAATGACATATACTGTAATTGTTGCATTTGTTTGTGATATTCTTACTTGCTGTTTCACCCACCCAAACATCTAGTTCAGCATTACAGACAGAAGCCAGTTTCCCTGGATGAATGTCACCCATCCCCTTGTAACTCTTTAAAAAAATTTGATATGGCTGCCTAATAGTATGCTGAAACACCAATTAGCCTTCTGATTTAAAAAAAGCGAAAGGAAAAAAAAATCTTTTTATTATGAATTGTATCATGTAACCAATGAAAATTCCATTTTTAATTCAAAAGCCACTTAGCACATACTTTTATTCTCATAAACACATGCTTGCACTTGGGCATAAATTAATTATCTATCTTTTTTTCCCCTTTAAAGCATGAAAAGGAGAAAAGAATGAGATGGCTGTTCTGATTCCATCTGTTTGAATGTGTTTGGGTATTGTTATGTTATTTCATAAATAACTGCATCTGCACAACAAAAGAAGCTACAGAAGAAGTGGTTGCCTTTACTTATTCACTGAAGAGGTACAAATCTTTGCCTTCTTGCAGCTGATTCACTATTTAGTTTTACACTTGGGTACAAAAAGAATAATAGACTAAGGATGGCACCTCTCCTCTGGACACCTGCTTGGAGTCAGTAATGGGCTGGATGAGGGAAAACAAACTCAAGCTGAATCCAGAGAAAACAGAGGTACTCATGATAGGTACCCCAAGCCCAGACAGGGAAATTTGCCATCCAGTCCTGGACGGGGTCACACTTCCCCTAAAGGACAAAGTACGCAGTTTGGGAATACTCCTGGATTCATCTCTGCAGTTATCATCTCAAGTGGATGTAATGGCCAGGAGTGCTTGGTACCAGCTTCGGCTGATACGTCAACTGTGTCCCTGTCTGGACCGAAAGGACCTTGAAACTGTAGTACATGCACTGGTAACCTCTCGTTTGGACTTCTGTAATGCGCTCTACTTGGGGCTACCTTTGTACCAGGTTCGGAAGCTTCAGCTAGTTCAAAACGCGGCAGCCAGATTGGTCGCTGGATCCTCCAGGTCAGACCATATAACACCGGTACTAAGATCTTTACACTGGCTGCCTATTAGCTTCCAGGCTCAATACAAAGTGTTGTTTATGACCTATAAAGCCCTATATGGCTTGGGCCCGAGTTACTTGAGGGAACGCCTCTCTCCATATAGTCCGCCCCGCACTCTCAGAACATCAGGGGAAAATTTACTAGTACATCCTAAGGTGAGATTGGCAGCAACTCACCAGAGAGCATTTACATCGGCTGCACCAATATACTGGAACAAACTTCCAGAAGAGCTTCGGATGAACTCCACATTGGATGCCTTTAAAAAGGCTTTAAAGACCCACCTCTTCCGGTTAGCATATCCTCCGGACTCTTTATAGAGAAAGTTTCCTCTGACAGAAATGGCTAACTACGATCGATAGATTCCATGTATGTGTCTGTTTTTATATGCTGTTTGGCTTTTACTGATATTTAATTGTATAGATATGTTGTGATATGTGTTTTTATGATGTATGTTTTTTAATGATCCTGTGAACCACTTTGATCATTCCGGAAGAGCAGTATATAAATAAAGATTATTATTATTATTATTAGTTTGAAGCACAATTTTTATTTGAATGTTATGAAACTGGAAAAAATACTAGAGATTAACCATCTTTGCTCAAGAGGGTCAGGTGATAGAAAAGCACAGAAACATCAGAATCATGGGGCAGAGCACACGCTGTGAATGCAAA
Source organism: Sceloporus undulatus (assembly GCF_019175285.1). NCBI lineage: Eukaryota > Metazoa > Chordata > Lepidosauria > Squamata > Phrynosomatidae > Sceloporus > Sceloporus undulatus. The sequence continues at coordinate 50,375,301 of NC_056523.1, forward strand.
TTCAAAGATATAGCCGTGTTAGTCTGCAAAATCAGAATGTAGAGAGATCTTGTAGCACCTTTGAGACTAACTGAAAGAAAGAATTTGGCAGCATGACCTTTCGTAGGCTTCACTCTACTTCCTCAGATGCTTTTGGTCCCAGGTTCAAATCTTGACATCCTCAGATAAAAGAGATACATTCAGAGAGGATGTGGAAAAACTTCTGCCAGCCAAAACTGAGTTCTTGTTTTCATTAACTGCTGTCAAGTCAATTCCAACCAATGGTAACCCTGTAGATGAGACCTCCCCAAGACCTCCTGTCCTCCAATACTCTGCTTAGGTCCTGTACATTCAGGCCTGGGATCTCTGCAATTGAGTCTATCCACTGGCATGCAGCCTTCCTACCTTTCTACAGCCCTCTACCTTTCCTAGCATTATTGTCTTTTCTAATGTGTCATGCCGTGTCATAATGTGGGCAAAATACAAGACTCTCAATTTAATCCAATTGGCTTCCAGGATGATTTTAGGTTTGATTTGTTCAAGGACCCTTTTGGCTGTTCATGGTATTTTCAGCACTCTCTTCAGCTGTTGCTGATGTTGATGTATGCCTTCAAGTCATTTCCAACTTCCAGTGACCTATGTGGGATAAACTTATCTGGGGTTTTCTTGGCAAGAGATATTTAGAGGAGGTTTGCCATTGCCTTCTCCAGCACTAGATCTCAAATGATTTGATTTTCTTCTTATTCACTTTTTTCACCATCCAACTCTCATGGTGATGGGAAATACTGTGGCTTGGATGAGTTTCTTACTGGAGCAGTTTCATACTGCGACAACAGGCACCTTCAGGATCACAGCGGTCCCGGGGCAATTGGGGCAGGAGCAGCCTCTGGCCACTCCTGCTGCCCCATCTGCTTGAGCTCTTGTGTATCTTTACTCCTTAAGATCTTGTCTAGTTCTTTCATAGCTGCCCTTCGTATTACTAGTCGTCTTCTGATTTCTTGACTGCAGTCTCCATTCTGATCAATGCTTGATCAAGGTGTGGGAATTCTTTAACTGTTTTGATTTTTTTTTATTGTCCAGGTTGAATTTATGTAGTTCCTCCATAGTCATTATTTTTCTTTTCTTTATGGTCCATATCCTCTGCACTTTTTTCTTTGACCTTTCTTAGTAATTTTTCCAAATATGTGATGTTTTCTGCTAGTAGTATGATGTTAGCCACATTTCTTACATTTTTGATGTTCCTTCCTCCTATCTTCACTCCTTCTTTGTCTAAACCTGCTCTTACGGTATTTTCAGCATATACATGGAACAAATAGGGTGATAGAATGCAGCCTTGCCCAACCCTCTTGCCAACTGGGAGCCATTCTGTTCTTCCACATTCTGTTCTAAAAGTAGCCTCTTGTCCTAAATACAGATTTCTCATCAGGATTATCATGGCACACTCATGACCATAACAGCATTACATAGCTTTTCATGATCTATGCTGACAAATGCTTTGCTATAGTCTATAAAGTACATGCTGATTTTGCCTGGAATTCCTTTGTATGCTCCATTAGCCATTGTATGTTTCCAGTGTGGTCCCTAGTGCCTCTTCTTTTCTTGTTCCTGGCTATAGATAGACAAATAGTTTGACTAGATATAAAGCAGTTCCCTGCACTTTGATTCTTACAGCTCAGTTCTAAGGCTGCATCTGCACTGCAGAAATAATGCAGTTTGACAGCACTCTTACTGTCATGGCTCAATGCTAGGGGACTCTGAGATTTGTAGATCATTGTGACACCAGCCTTCTCTGACAGAGAAGGCTAAATATCTCACAGAACTACAAATCTCAGAATTCTATAGCATTGAGCCATCACAGTTACAATTGTGTCAAAAAGCATTATTTCTGCAGTGGAAGTGCAGCCTAAGCATGTTTATTCAAAGGTCACAATGTGTTCATCAGGGCCTATGCCTAAGCAAATATATATCTGTATTTGCATTGTGCATAAGTCCCCCACCCCAATTTTTAGGCAATATCATTTACTTTGACAATATACTGATATACTGTGTTGGCTCCAGACTTAGTCATCAACCCATTTTCTTTTCTAGTAGTGAAGCTGTCTTGGTATATATGCCATGTGGATGAATGAAAACACAGACTATAATCAATGAGAAGGACCATAGTACTTTTCGGACCATCACTTTCTAGTATTGCATTAGATAACATGCAAGCACAAAGTAAAAGACTCAAAGCTTGAAAATGCTCTGTTGGTTAAAAAGACTAATTCATAAATGGAACACAGAATGGAAAAATCCATAGGAAAGTTCTGAAAATGCTTCACAGCCATTAGCTACTGTCATGTTTGGGAATAGATAAAATTTTCTCATTAGCTCAGGGACAAATGCAAAATGTGCCCAGTCACTCACACTTCCAGCACCCTTGGAAAACATCAAAAAAACCACCAGCAGAAATCCTACAGAAATTAATGAGTGCTGTGTTTTTCTTTGGACAGGATAAGTTTCCAGTAGATTGTGGCCCCTGTCTTATTTTTTACCTGTATGTTCTTTCCTTTCAATCCTATTTCACTTCCCCCCAAAAAAAGAGCACAATTTTCTACTTCTAGAAATTAAACCTGCTTCTCTTGCTCTATTGCACCTACAAAGTGATCAGTACAAATCAAAATTTCTCATGTGGAAACTTCCATCTCAGCTTCGTCCAGAAAACATGTCCAGACTTTATAAGGTCTGTTGCCCATGTCTGCTACTTTTAGCAGGATTTTGATCCTCCTGTCAGTCTTCCTAGAAAGTTTGATCCCAGGAAACAAGATAGGTGTTGAGCTCTATCAGGCAACTTTGGGTAGACTGTTTGGAAGATTCAAGTTATGTAAGGCTCTAGGGAGATAGTTGCCTGAGCCTCTGGCGAGACTGTATTGACAAAAGTGTGTGTTGCTGAGAGAAGCACCTGGACCTTGCTGAAAACAGGTCATTGTTGACAGACCAAACAACATGAACGCTTCAGGTAGCTGGGATATATTGATTCAAAAGGGTGTTCAAAGGAAAGAAATGTATATATAGCTGCTTCAAACAGTGATTAAGGAAGGGACTTCTTATATGGCTTATCATGAAAGCAAATGGAACAAGAGTCTTTTAATACCTGGTCACTAATGAGTGATTTCTGTGGCCTCATACTCTGTGTTCAGGGACCAAGATGGAGGGCCAAGAAGGGTTGCTCCAGGAAAACCTGAGCCTTATTACTGTAAAACTTTGGTAGCAGTTTTTAATATACACAGTGCCTTATAATTTTCATCTGCAAGCCCTTGACATTTTGGGACATGTTACTATTACTATCATTGTCAAAGATGGCTAGAGACATTTGCTGTCTCAGGCAAAAGACAAAATGGTGCCATACCCACCTAGTTTGGAAGCCAACTAAACTGGTAGTTGAAAATTGCTTGGCAACAGGACTAACTGCATCCTAGGGGAGCAGACTAGCTTAGGGTATGTAGGGCAGGCCCTGTTTCTTTCATACAGCTCTGTCTTCCAGCACTCTACTGTGTCCTGCTATCTGTCACTTGAGCCAGCTGCCTCACTCTGCTTAATGGAAGGATCAGCTCTGATTATTGAACATATAAGGGACTACTGGTATATATTTTTCTGTGGTGGATCCAAATCCTCCAAATCACTGTAACTAATTTGATGTGGGCCCTTTCACACCACACAATTATAGCTTCTATATATTCCACTTTAACTGCCATCCCAACATCTTATGGAATCCTGGTGTTTGTTGTCTGGTGAGGCACTACAGTTCTCTGGCTGAGAAGTTTGAATGCCTGTCCCTAAACTGCATATCCTTTCCATGGTAGTTAAAGTGGCACTATAATCACCGAAGTGGCACCTTTCACCATGTGAAAGAACCCCTGAAACCAATAAGTGCATTGAGAAACCAAAATGTGATTACATGCCCAGTAAGCATTAGCATGTGGCATCTTTGGTAGCTACCAAGACCTCAGCAACCCGACCAAGCCCACCACAGATACTTACCTCTCTCCCCCTTGTAAAAAATAAATAAATAAATTTTTGAATCTCTCAATAGGGACAGACAACAGGCACTCATTAGAATCTGTCACAGTGCCATCCACTGCAACATTATATCAGAGATATTATGTGAAATTAAAATGGCAGCTGCCAACTCCTGGTCACAGCATTGCTTTTGTCTATAACTACTAATGTCACCAGGTAAGCCCACCGAGGCTTGCACACACAGGAAAGGGTCCACTCTTGCAGTAAGAATTTCACTCCATACATTTTTCCCTGAACAGCACACTGAGCAAATCCAGGGGGCTGGGTCTGATTTCTCCCACTGTCCCAACCTAATATTGCTTTGGGCCATGTGGGACACTATAACATCAGACTGACTCAGTCACTAAGCATAATTCAAAAGGCTGCTACTCTAACCAGGTGAAGTGACAAAGCTTTACAAATAGAAACAGGGACCTATTAAAGAACAGTTTCTCCATAGCGTCTTGAATCTTGCAGCCAGTCCCACATACTATGCAATCTGTAAAAAATAAAATAAAATTGGATAGCATATTCTGTGCAATTGTGGTTGATGCCTCAGGTATGATACTGAATGAATCAATAGTGTCCTCCTCATATGACATCACAAGGGACTCAAGCCTGGTCCCCAAATCTTAGGGCCTGGGAAAGGCCTAACCTGCCAGTCGTAAACTCATAATGTGCTTATTCACACAAGGGAAACAGGAATGTTCTGTATGTGTGTAAGGGCTGTGGAGCAGTAGGGTTGCTGGAGCTCATACCTTCCTTAGCAACTGGCAAGGCCACCCTTCCCCTGATTTGATACAAAGCCATCAGCAATAAAGAGCCAAGGGATCTGCTCTTGCTTTTAGACCTCTCAGTATCCAAGTTTGGAAAAGTTATTTTTTTGGATTACAACTCCCATAAACCCACAACCAGCCATGTGGACTAGTGGTTTCTAGGGGGTATGGTCCAAGAAAGTAACTTTTTTGAACTCAGCACTGCATCTCTGGACAACAGTGTTTGTATCACCTGGTCTGGTCTGGTGCATCGACTGAGAAAGCTTGCTCCTTTCCCCCTCTGTACTGTATACCGGATTATTTCACCAGGTTTTATAGTTTGCACAATCTCTCAGTGCTTCTCTTCTGAGTGCCAACCATGTTTATCCACTTATCATAACCTTGCACTCTGTTGGCTTCTGTAAACAATGTTCCATATGCTTGTTTCAATGGCAGATTAAGGTGTTTTTGTCCTGGATAGTTTATTGCCCAAGAAGGCAAGTGCATACCTGTTTCTTTGCGCTACTAAATCAGCTCAATTATTCAGCTTTATGAAGGTTTCCTGGAACAGAGAAGAGGACAGAGGGCATACAATGATTACATGTTGACACAAGCAACTGAATAATTGTTTATTATTTGGATGGCTTGTGTTTTCTCCCCCAGATGGGCACCATAATTTGATTTCAGTAAACCTATTACTTCTGCAGGATAGATTTATCTTCAGGCAATTTAAAATGTGTTTTGGAAAGTTCTTCAACATAGCATATGCCACAGTGGGGTAAGACACTATAGACAGTTAAGCTGAGTCCAACAGTGGACTTGTTTCTCAAGGCTAACATGACCAATAAGCCTTGCAAAACTTTACACAAATCTGTCTGTCAGATTTATGAATTGACATTTTAGGTGATCCTCCAAATACTTCCTCTGAAAGATGATCATAGGGTGAGGGCAAGTAAGAAAGCTTCTGCAGCTGTGGCCCCACATCTATGGAATATTCTCCCCAGTGATGCCTTTCTGGTCACTACAGTGCCAACTTTTGAGCCCCAGATTGGCCTATTTTTGCTCTCCCAACTACTGGATGAAATGTAATTGGTTGATTTTTAAATATTGATCCAGTGATTATGCCTATGATTTGTTCTTGTGTGGAGCTATTGTTTTACCCTATAGATGGCATTTACTGTTTTTATCTTTTGTATAATCTCATAGCTAGAATCCTTGTGTCTTACAATTAAAAAGATGCTGATGGTGATGCTGTTGGTCATTGTGATTTCACAGTCTATCAGGTGTTTTTGACTGGAGTTTTGGAGTAACTGTCATTTAGTGTCTATTCAAAAAGCTAGGAATCAGTGAGGTAGTGTTAGATAACATGGCATGTTTCAGGTAGTGCCACTTTTTGAAATTGTCCTATTGTAATCTTGATTATAGCAGTTTTATCACCACCACCACATCTGCTATCATCCAGCTTTCTCTCCTTCTGCTAGGTCTGCAGATGGGTAAGTAAACAGACAGATAGACATAGAACCATAATCATTTACTCTACATTTCATCCAGTCTTCCAAGCACATTAGTTTATATAACCAGCATTAAACTAATCATACCCAACAGGGAGGTATCAGCAGACTCAGCTGAGGGAAGGGTGAGCACAGGAACATGAAAGTTTATGGAAATATTGGGATGGGGGCTAAAGCATACAACTTCTCAAAATAGCCCAGGGAAGAGTGAGTATGCTCAGTGGCATCACTAGGATTGGTGTCACCAGTGCGGTAACTCATAGCTTCACCTCCCTAACCTCCTCCCATACCACACCACCCAGAATCCTTAGTTATGTTTTTTGTACTATTGTTATTCCTAAAGCAAATTTTTCATATTTCACTGAATGCAATGGTAATAGTTGTGACATAAACAACTATCAAAATTAAAATTATACCTTTAAATTACAGTATTATATCCACAACCTAAATGTATTTATGTGTTCATAGTTTCATGCAGTTAAAATAGAAAGTTGGTAAAATGTGATGTTTTTAAAGAAAATTTTAAAAGAATAATTTTTAATTTTATTTTATTTAAGTACAAAAATTCTGCCACCAGGGTTCAAGAAAGTTTCAGCTGCCAAATGTCTTTGGCTTTTGGGCATAGAAAGAAAAAGAATGTCATCTTGGATGTCACCACAGTGAGCAAAATGGCTTGGGGAAAAGGTTGCTGGAGAGGTAGTCAGGAGTATGGACTATATTGTATAACAACTCAGCCCATCATTTCCGTTCCAGTTGTTCTGATTTGGTATTTATTTATTTGCTTCATTTGTATGCTGCCTTTCTCCCAGAATGGACCCAAAGTGGCAGAGACAGTCCTGATTAATCCTTTGTCATCCCACTTTTTCAGCTGCTTTCAAAAGGACTCAATTTTTTCTTCTCCTCTTCCCACTTTCCTCCTTTGTTCTCAAGTCACTATAATCACAGCAAAGTAAATTCAAAGAGCAAATGTTGTTTGCACTCAAGTAACCGAGTCTTGCCTTCCCCAGTAGGGTCAGGCGAAAGCAAATTGTTGCAGCCTCATTAATCACTTTTGCCAACTTGACCACAATCTAATGCTGCTTGGACACATACGTCCCCATTTTGCCATCAGTCTTTAAGCTCCTGACCAAAGTTCCACAAGCTCTTTCTGCATGGTAAGTCACCCCTGCCCCTGATGCTATAAACTAGGAATCAGGAACCTGTGGCCCTCAAGATGTCATGGGACCACAACCGTCATCATCATAGAATCATAGAATCATAGAATCGTAGAGTTGGAAGAGACCACAAGGGCCATCCAGTCCAACCCCCTGCCATGCAGGAAATCCACTCTATCCAGAGCCAATGTAATTCTAGGCCCATGGTATCTGAAGAGCCACTGGTTCCCTCCTTAGCCTGCTTCCTTTCCTGCTGAAAACAGTAGGCTAATGTCAGGGATGATGGGAGTTGTAACTTTTCACCTCTGGCTTGAACTCACCACCTGGTTGTGCACCGCGCTGACCAGTTTTGGCCAGTGGTTATAGCTTAGCAGAGTTACAGAGAACAGGCTGAAGACCCCGACAAACTCTCCAAGCCTTCTCACTCTCTGCTTCCACAGAAGTCTTCACCCTTCTTCAGGATCCAGCTGGCTCTTGTAGCTTCACCCAAGACACCAGACAACTCAGTAGTCTTAAATAAAAGATCTACTTTATTCTACTATATGCAGCTCCAAAACTATCCAACACAACTCCAATACAACAATACTCTACTCCTCACTATCCACTACTACTACCCACAAAATACACTGGGATGTATAGTCATTATTATAGTCAATGCATGGTACCACCCACTGTTGTCTGTTTCCACCCAGTAGGCGTGTACACCATTCTCATTGGTTCTCTTGGTTCATCCTACAATTAATGATTTCATCATCTCAGCCTTGACCACTTAACAATTGTCAGGTGTGTCCAATTATTCACTTTGCATTTCTTGTCCTTGGCATTCAGGACTTGTTAATTGTATTACCATTTACACCTGTGTGGTTCTCAATTGGCTTCTGTTGAGTCATCCTGACTCTCACATACATGTTTTATTTCACTTACTGTATATCCCATGTTGCTTTTTTCTTAACAGCTAATACAGTATTGCAAAGAGCCTTGTGACTGAAAACACCCATGTTGATACACAGGGACAGGAAACATTAGAGTTCCTTCACTCTCCCATGCAAAATCCTACAGCAAACATTCTATTTCTCTTCATAATCATCAACAGTTCACAGATGGGGCTGTTTTTCTGCTACAGACGGTAAGATGAATCAGTGTATGAATAAAATTCAGCTTGCAGCTTGCTTCCCTGATTGTGGCTTATGAATATCTGTGAGTCAATACATGTTGTCCATACTCTTATACAAAGTGGAGAATGGATTTTTGTCGGTGTTTGTTTGTACGGGAGTAGAGACCAATGGGAACTAATGGACAACTGATCCATCACCTGAAACATATTATATTGTGTTTCATCCTTGGCAAGCCGGGGTGAGGCAGGATCCATGGCTTCCTAACACAGGATTTTCCAGGTTGGAGACCAGGGTTTGATTCCCTGTTTGGCCACAAAACCCATTGAGCAACATTGGGATAGTCATACTCTCCCAGCCTGTGAGGAAGGCAATGGCAAACCTTCTCTGAAAAACCTTGCCAAGAAAACCCCATGATAAGTTCACCTTAGGGTCACCATAAGTCAGAAACAACTTGAAGGCACAGAAAACACGTGCGCGTGTGCTCAAATATAACTGTATTCTGAAAGTACTACTGGCCTTTTCTTTCTTTCTTTCTTTCTTTCTTTCTTTCTTTTTGCACTCTTTCCTTCCTTTAATATTTCAACATTCATCCTGATAATGCTGCAAAATAACACCCCAACCTATTAGTCATATGATGAATACAGTTGTTATTGCTTCATTATTTCATAAGTGCTGTATGGAAGATAAACATTTTACTTTGTTCACTTTCACTTTGTGGAACTTTACATTTCCCAGAGTAAAGCCTTACAATCTAATCTTGCCAGAATGCCCACTCTTTGAAAGAAAGCACTGGAAAGTCTTTGGCCCATTAAAAAGGATATATGAAAAAGCAGACAAATGTATTTAATGCTGATTGCACAGTAGCAGTACACATAGCATTAGTAATAACATCAGGCTGGTCATGTATTATTAAAACATAGGTCAAATCTCTCAATTACTTCTTTTCAAGAGTACCGATCTCTATGTTCCCACTCCGTGTACAATATCTCTTTGCATTAGGGATATATGTAGCACACTTTGCAGCAAGGTGATTTACAATCCTGATTTTAGTGACCTTCACTGAACAACTTTACAAGGTATATCTTTTTGTTGTTATTAGCTGCCCTCAAGTCAACCCTGACTCACGGGGATCCTGTGGATGAGGTACCTCCAAGACTCCCTATCCTCCACTGTTCTGTTCAGTCCTTGCAAACACATACCCGTGACCCCCCTGACTGAGTCCATCCATCTTGCCTGAGGTCTTCCCTGCCTTCTTCCACCTAGCATTTCTTTTTCTAGTGATTCATGCCTTCTCATTTTGTGGCCAAAGTATGACAGCCTCAGTTTGATCATCTTGGCTTCCAAGGAGAATTCTGGTTTGATCTGTCCAAGAACCCATTTGTCTGACTTTTTGGCTGTCCATAGTATCCTTAGCATTCTTCTCCAGCACCACATCTCAAATGTATTTACTTTCATTCTGTATGCTTTCTTCAGTGTCCAGCTCTTGCATCTGTACATGGTGATGGGGAATATTATTGCCTGGATTATTCTGACTTTAGTGCTCTGTTATATATCCTTAGCATGCCCATTTTACAGATAGGAAACTGAGGCCAAGAAACAGTGAGTTGCCCAAGATGATCTGTTGAGTCCATAATTGATCAAGAAGGCAAATCTTGATTTACCAGATCCATTTCTATCTCTGCATGCACTGGATCATTGTGGTTCAGTATAAATGGCAGAAGGGTCTGTCATACATAAAAGTGTACTCAGAGACAGCCTAGGGGTGATACCTTAGGCCTCAAGATGAAGGGAATCTAAAAATGAGTTTGGTGGCTTTATGTTTGTTGACTATACTGTTTGCACAGAGCTAAAGCAAAACAAACAAAAAAGGCAGTATTCTTCCTTTCTATCCCCAATTTCTACAGGTTGTTTGGCTACTAATTCACAAAAAAATGAACTTCATGCAAAAAATGAGTCATTTTAAAAATATGCTTCATACTCATTGTATGAATTTATGTCATTTTTTCCTAGATAAAATCCCACAGTGAAGGTCTATAGCTAGCATTCTGTTAGTGACTTACAAAGGTCTAAGTCCAGTTTATGTCTGGCTAAATCATTTTCTTGGTTTTTGCAGAGGTCAAAATTACCTAGCAACCATGCAAGAACCAACTCTCCCTCCCCAACCCTGCTCTGAAGTTGCTACAGCAGCACCAACATGATCCTTTACTGGCTGGTGGAAAATGGGAGTGGGTGGCAATGCACACCATTCCCATAGATGGATGTAGAACAATGACACTCTCTGTTGTCTGTTGCTTTGTGTTCAGCTAATAGAATATAGCTGGTTGTTTCACTGCTTCCCTCTCTACCAACCAGTAAATGGCAGTGTGGCCATGTGGGGAGCAATGCAAGAGCTGAAAAGGTGGAATAGGGGTAAGAGGGAGACAAAGTTTCATACCGGTGGAACTAGGATATGTCTTTCTCTTACTTCCTGTCAAGAGTACAGGTTATGCACCAGGACAATCAAATGTAGTGGCACTCCCATTCCTCTAAAAGCAAGCCATAGCTTTTCATGATCTATGTAGTCAACAGTTTTGCTGTAATCAATAAAGCACATGCAGATTTTCTTCTGGAATTCTTTGGCTCATTCCATTATCCATCGTGTGTTTGCGATGTGATCTCTAGGGCCTCTTCCTTTCATGAACCCCCCTCAGACATCTGGCAGTTCTCTCTCCATATATGAGTGGAATCTATGCTTCAGAATTTTGAACATAATTTTGCTTGCGTGGAAAATTAATGCAATGGTCCTGTAATTACTGCAGTCTTTTATGTCTCCTTTGTGAGGATGGGAATATATACTGATTGCTTCCAGTCTGTAGGCCGCTGCATTGTTTACCATATTTGCTAGCAGATTCAAGTTAGAATTAAACTTGATTCTGTCTCTGTGTATAACAGCTTTTGTTGTACTGGAAAATGATTGTAATCAACTGAGATCCCTTTTGAATGTAAATATTTTTAAAAATATTAAAAAATACTATCAACTTTACAAGCACAACTTGGCAACAGTACAGAAGTCATGCAGAATTTGGGGGGTGGGGGTGGTATCAGAGTTTCTTCCCACCCAGGAACTGGCCCTAAATGCTCTATATTAGTTTAGGACATAAAGCTCTGAAGGTGCAATGCTTCTCCTGAGAAATTTGAATTTCAGTTTCGGTTTAAGTGGTTTTCTGCTATATGTACTGTAATTTTATACCTTCCAACTGTCCCAGTTTGGCAGAGACAATCCTTTTTGAGCCCCCTTTTCAGCTGCTTTTAAAATCTTGTAGTTTCTTTCCTTTCACTTCCCCCTCTGTCCTCAGCTTGCTTCAGTTGCTGAAAACTGAGTTCAAAGAGCAAAAGTTAACTCAGCAGGAGAAGAGACAAGGTAGAAGAATCTTGTCCTTCCCAGAAGATTCAGACAAAAGCAAACCTCTGCAGTCTCTTCTATTGTGTGTGTCTTTCCTTATTAATAACTTTTTCTTTCTTGACCAAATGCTGATGTTACTTGGCCATATTTGTCCCATTTTTCCTTTGTGAAAAGTTTCCTATGTGAAGAGGTATGGAATTTTTATCCACAACAGGTATCAAAATGTGGTTTCTGGTGAAGTTTGTAATTTCTTCCATTTAGTCCGTTTGATGGTAAATTTGATTGCTTTGGCTTGCTCAGAAGTTGGCACTCTGGCTTGGATATTCTGTTCCATTCTAGGTTACCTCTGAACACCGAGAGGTTAATAAAAGTCAATATTTGGGCACTTGCGTTCTAAATTATTGTTCTCAAGTGTATTGCACACATCCAAATTCTTTTACCATCTGTTTTTGTATTATAGTTCTGACTTTTATATTATCGGTTTGAAAAATGATTTGAAAGTAACTATTTTAGTGGTATTTGAGAAATTTTGAAACCTATAAATGTAACACTAACTACTTACCTTTGGGATCCTTGACATTGCAACTGTAACTTATTTTTTAAAAGTAACTTTCAAAGCTCTCCCATCCACCTTTCATTTTCTTCCTTATGCCCACTGGGCTTCTTTGTGTTCTGCCTCAGCTAGCCTCTCTTCTCATTTGGTTACTGATCAGTGGTGTCTTGAAGCTACTTTGTGCCCTGCTGTGGTCATGCCCCCTGTTTTACCAACCGCTTCCAACTGATTTTATTCTCTTCCTCTTTCTCCCACTCCCTCCACTTCCTGCTTCAAGTTCCTCCATTTTCTCAGTGTCTTTTCCAACAAATTCCATGCTCTGTAGCTCTGTAATGTGAACCAATAGTATGATACAGCAGCCCCAAAGCCAATGTAATGGACTAGGTGGTCTTTGCAGACCCTTTCAACTTTAAGATGCTATTATTCTAGCTGCTAAGCATGCTCAGTCCTCATCAGGCTGTTTTGGGGATCTTACAGGAGTTTTTATTCCCCCCCCC
>NC_056523.1:50388384-50392125 GCF_019175285.1 Sceloporus undulatus
ACCAGTATTGCAACAATAGCTTGGGGGCACATTGCTAACCATTTTCACCTCTCTCTCTTTTTTTTGAAGCGATCATAATTAAGCATAGTGATTTCAGATCATGAGCACACAGTGTTCACTCAATGTTGGCTTTATTTAAGAATGAGAGTAACAAACATCTTGTTAGCTTTTCTCCAGTCTCCAGTGCATTAAACAGGAACTTCATACTTCTTTTGACTACTGTTCTAAAAATCCATCAATCAGCATGGCTGAGGGATCCTGTGAGTTCTTCTCCAAAAAATAACATTTGCCATGCTCTGGCCTAAATCTTGTTGTTATACCTGACTAAAGTAGACCCATTTGTTCAGTGGGACTTACCTACATGTTGACATTCTAATCAACAACTGATTGAATGGGTCTACTCTACTTTGGACTAATCAACAGGATGCCAACCATTGATTGAAACATGGTTTTTTTCACTTGTATAGTTGTACTAATGTCAGTAAACAAGTTGCATGGTTCTCAAAAGTATTCTTTCAACCCATCTATGTTGTGACACCTGCCGTGTAGTTTCAAAGTCAACATGTAAGCCACCACCGCTGTCTCTTCATCCTGTGACCACTAACACAAATCATGTGGTGATATGACAGTGAGGGGATGAGCAATGGCATGTGATTACAGATAGCTTTTTACTCCAAATATCTCCTAATCTATGTAGCAAATTAGAAGCTGATTTCTTTGCCCTTCTGCACTAGCATTATAAATCATTAGAATGGGAATAGTCAGGATGTTACATTCGTTTCTCAGTGTGAGAAGTTATCTGAATTATATACTGATTTTAAAAAATGTAGGTTCATTATTTGATGCTCCCATCTCCCTCTCATAGCCAATTTTCATCTTGGATTTACAAGGGTTATTCTCATCTACAATGATCAGATGACCAGAGCTTTTGGAGGTCACCAGAAGTCAAGGTCAATTTGATGGCAAATAATGACAACATTTCCACTAGCATCAGGGATGTAGCCAGTTGGCAACATACAGATTTAAAATGATGATGTTCAGAAGAACTTGGGAAAGTTTCCAGGGTTGGCTGGTGGATTTCATGTGAATGAGACAGTGAATTGCAGTCAGGAGTTGGAAAGAACCACAAAGGCAATGTATCCCGAGTTCTTGCCACATAGGAATCTGCTCTGGATTGTAGTCTGAACTATCTAAAGGGCTGAACCTATTTTGATGCTAGAGTTAAGCATGCTGGACAACACTTTCCCAAATAATGTAGGAATAACTGAAAACCACAGAAATTATTAGTTCAGTTTCCACCCGCATTTGAGACCAGTAGGCATTCCTAACCAGGGGCCCATATTAGGGGCCACAAGTGCCTCCACATATCCCTCCTCTTTCGATATCAGAAATGAGATAAAACATAGACTGGGTGACCCTTCCACAACCAAAAAAATGTGGACACTATGACTAGAGAATAGCTTTCGCACATAGGCTAGCAGAGTTGCATAGGGGGCCCAGTTTGACTGAATGATGCCAAAGATTCTTGAAAAGGTGAGGAGACCTCAGGATCACAGGACAATGGGCTGATGTAAGATAAACAATGCACCAATGATCCTGTGTGCTAATCCTCCCTGACTGGAAGTGTGTGTCTATTACCATTCATTCACACTTCAGGGTTGCCACCCTGGAAAACCATTTCAAAGTGACTTCAAACCCATTTCAAAGAACTTCAAACCCATTTCAAAGTAACTTAAAGACCAATTGGTCTTTTCAACACTTTGGAATTTTCCCACAAGACATATTTTTGGTATAAATATTGGGACTTTTCAGCTCAGTCCAGTAGTAGGCAGAAACTCCATTGGTTTGCTTGACTAGCACCTTGATCACTCGGCATTCCCACTTGTCACGGGAGTGACTGAGTCCTCTAATTGTTTTTCTGGAACCATTTTGATTGGACTTAAGATCCACATAGATAATTATCACCTTAGTGATACCTTACATCTATTCCAACCTCCTACCTTTGATTTCTCTAGTCCTTGTGTGTGCGTGTGTGTGCGTGTGCATGTTTGTCTGCTGAAGTGAATGTGTTTATTTCCCCTTTTAAATAAAACTAATTTTCATTTGAAAACCTGATTCTGGAGTTCTGTGTACTTTGGGACCCAGGAAAGCTGGGATAGATTCCTCAAGACTGAGTTCCCTCAGTTATTCTGTATCTGTGAGGTTGAAGGCTTTCACGGCCTGCATCCATAATTTTTTGTGGGTTTTTTGGGCTATGCAGCCATGTTCTAGAAGAGTTTATTCCTGCTCGGGGGAAGCATTCTGTATCTTTCTTTATGTGAATTAAATCTAAATATTCCCCTTAATCAAGCAGAAGATTGATGTCCTCTCCAGACATGTCTGCATTGAGGGTAACACCTATTCACACTATTATTCTCTGTGTGCTATTATTCTGTTTTAATGGCCATAGTTACATCCTATGGAATCCTGAGGCTTATAGCCTGTTGTGCCATTAGAGTGCTGTGGATGAGAATGTTAAGTACACCTCCCTAAACTACAAACCCCAAGATTCCATATGCTGGAGCAGTGGTAGATAAAGTGGAATCAAAGGCCCCATTCCCACTGGGCAAAAAAAGCAGCTTATTTCGCTGTGATTCTGACTCGGATTCTGACTCAAATCTGACCCATTGTTCCCATTAAAACAGGTGCAAACAGACCTGGGTTTTTTTACTCCTCTTTCATTCCCATTGGTATTTTCCCTGTGGAAATTTGAAGTGGGTTATTTTGCTCCCTGTTCCCTTTTTTTTTTAAAAGCAGCTGTCAATCAAGCCCTTAAGCGCTTGACGTCACAGCCAATCAGCTGCTTAGGCGCTTTTCCCCTCCAGGAAAGGGAAAAGGGAGCCTCTATTCACCCCAAATCTCTTTGAGTCCCAGGCTCTTCTGTGTCTTCCCATAGTTCCTCTGGGAAAGACAGAAGAGGAGCCTCTCTTTGTCCCCAATCCCTTGGCCTCCAGCCTCTTCTGTGTCTCCCCAGCCTCCCTCTAGGAAAGAGAGACGAAGCCTCTCTTTGCCCTCAGTCCCATGGTGTCCAGCCTCTTCTGTGTCTCCCCAGACTCCCTGGAGGAAAGAGAGAAGGAACCTCTATTTGTCCTAAACCCCTTGCATCCGAGGCTCTTCTATGTCTCCCCAGACTCCCTCTAGGAAAGAAAGAAGGAGCCTCTATTCGTCCTAAACCCCTTGCATCTGAGGCTCTTCTGTGTCTCCCCAGACTGCCTCTAGGAAAGAGAGAAGAGGAGCCTCTATTCCCCTCAAATCCCTTGGCATCCAGGCTCTTCTGTGTCTTCCCATAGTTCCTCTGGGAAAGAGAGAAGGAGTCTCTAATCCCCCCAAATCCCTTTGCCTTCCCCATTGCTCCCTGGGCTGTCTTGGGGGTGATCATGCAGGCATGTACTGCAAAGCCTATCTGTTGCTCAGGTGCTCAGGCAGGGGCAAAAAAGAAATAATAATAATAATAATAATAATAATAATAATAATAATAATAGTTAAAAATGGTGTTCAATGGGTCTCCTCACATGTTGGTCTATGAATGTGGAGCAGAGGGGAGGTTTTAGGGGGAGTAATGTGTTTACTGCGTTTGGAGCTCAATGTAGTGCAGTGCTTCTCAATTATTTTCTGTCATGCCCCCCCTAGGAAGAAGAAAACATTTCGCGCCCCCCCCCGCGCGACTGTAAATAGTATCATTTGTCTAAAATTGTTATAAGT
>NC_056523.1:50392150-50408326 GCF_019175285.1 Sceloporus undulatus
CCCTGTTTGTTACCTAACGCTTCCAACTGTTTTTCTGTTCTCTTTCCTGCTTTCTCCCTCCCTTCCATTTCCTGCTTCAGTTCTCCATTTTCTCAGTGTTCTTTTCCACAATTATTTCATGCTCTGTAAACTCTGTGGAATGTGAACCAATGAGTATGATACACAGCCGCCATTAATGAATTGTAATGGACTAGGTGTGTCTTTGGAATGCAAGACCCTTTCAACTGTTAAAGATGCTATTATTGCTGTGCTAGCATTGCTCAGGTCCTCATTTCATGAGCTGTTTTGGGGGATCTTACATAGAAGTTTTTTATCCCCCCCCCTTCACACACACACAATCACTTCTTTTTGCAGCTCCCAAACTTGCTGTATTGGCATTTTCCCCCTTGTGTGGCTATTTTCAGCTTGGAATTGGCACTGATAGTTTATTAAGCACACCTTCCCCCCCCCCTTATGGGAACTGGAGGGGATGGCTCAGGGCTTGCGTTTGCGATCTGGGGGGAAAAGGATTTTATATTTATGTTCACAGCAATCATGCCTCAAAATGACCTCATCCATTCACTCAGTGCCGTATAGCTGTCCCCATTTCAGTGCTGAGAGGCGCCATTTTCTCGGTTGGGAAGATTTCTGGCTCTAGACATTTTAATGCTCCTGCAGCACTTGGAATGGGGATTGGCTTTGTGGTGAGGGACAAATGGGGCTCTTTTGAAAGACGTGTTTTTGTTTTCCTGTGGCAATAAAATGCCTATTTTTCCCAGTCACGTGGGGGCCCTGGAGAGTGCGTTTTGCCAGTTCCCATAACGAGAAAAAAAAGGTTGTGCCATAAACTGTGCTCCTGCCATGTAACTTTTGTAATTGAAGGAAATTGGTTCTTCTTAGGTTGCTTGGGCGACACTTGCAAAATTTTGAATCATAGATTAGGTAGAGTTGGAAGAGACCGCTAGGGCCTCCAGTCCACACCCTGCATGCAGGAAATCCAAATCAAGCATCCCTTGACAGATGGGCCATCCAGCCTCTGTTTTTAAAGACTCCAAGAAAGGAGACTTCTATGCAAACCTCCGAGGGAATGGCGTTCCCTGTCGAAACAGGCCTACTGTCAGGAGTTTTGTTTCCTCCTAATTTGAGTTGGAATCTTCTTTTCCTGCACTGTGCATCATTGTTTCCTGTGTTTGCTGTTCTTGGAGCAGCAGAAAATAAGCTGTGCTCCCGCTCTGCAACATGACATTGCCCTTCAAATATTGTGAAAAACAGGGTTGGCCCTATCAGAGCCTCTTAACTTTCTTTTTTCCGGCTGAAACAGCCCCAGCTCCCTAATGTCGTTCCTGCAAAGGACATGGGTTGTCCAGACACTGAATCAACAACATTGGTTAGTCGCTCCTTCCTGTTGGACACACTCCATGTTCTTCAATGTGCCTTTCTGAATTTTGTGGGCGACCAAAACTGGAACAGTATTTCCAGGTGGGGCCTCCTGACTAAAAGCAGAATACAGTGCCTATTTGTACTTCTCATTGTCTAGACACTATTATCTGTTTATTGGATGCAGCCTAAAAATTGCTATTTGGTCCTTTTTTGTTAGCTGCCGCAATCACACTGTGTTCATCATGTTCCACTTTGTGGTCTACTTGTGGTACTCCTTTGTAGATCCCTTGTTCACAACGTATTTCATTCAGCCAGGTGTCCCCAATAGTAACCTTATGATTCGTAGCATTTTATTTTTCCCGCCTTAGTGCGTACCTTTACATTTCTCTTTGTATTGAATTTCATTTTGTTAGCTGTTGGCAAGTTTGTCGTTAGTCTGTTGTCAGGTCATTTGTGAATCTTGATCCTTTCCTCTGGGGTATATTAGCTCCTCCTCTTAATTTTGTGGTGTCATTACTTGCAATATTTGTAGGAGTATTTAGGCCCCAATTTTGTCCTCCAAGTCATTGATAAAGATTTTTGTTTGAATAGCACTGGTCAGGACAAGCCTAGGTGGGACCCACTGTCACTTCTCTCCAGAATTGAATGGAGCCATGTTGAGCACCCTTTTGGGTTCGCGGTTCAACCATTACAAATCCATGTAACATTTACCTTGTTCTAGTCCACATTTTAAAGCTTGTGTGTGGCAAGAATTTGTGTCATGGGAAACCTTGTCAAGGACTTATGATAATCACGATATACTATGATCCACTAGCATTCCCTTCATTCTGAACAAAGCTGGTTATTTTATTCAAAGAAAGAGATTTAGGATTTGTTGGATGACTTTTGTGTCTTCTGAATACCACATGGTTGAGTTTTTGTGATTATGGCATTGCTATCTAGATGTTTTCACAGCTCTTTGTTTAATTTTATTGCTCTATAATTCTATTCCTGGTATAGATTGTCAGACTAACTGGGACAGTAATTGTTTCCTTCTTTTTTCCCCTTTTTGGAAGATGGGGACAATATTTGCCCTTCGCTCTGCTGGGATGTTCCTTTTTTCTGTTTTTCCAGAGTTTTCAAAGATTATTGTCCAATGGCTTCCGTTATATTACTTTGCCAGTTCTTTTAATGACTCTTGGATGGAGTTCATTCTGTGTCCTGGAGGAGACTTAATATTTATTATTGAATTAACAGGTTATTCCTGCTACTATCTCTTTAATTATTTCTGTGTGTTGAAATTTCCCCTATTCTGTCCTCTGCTCCATTTTCTGCAGGTTGAGCAACCCTTTTGGCCTTTTTGCTGATGAAGACTGAGGCAAAAGAAGTTGTTGAAGTTATTCTGGCATTTTCTTGTCTTCTAGTTAGTTTATGTTGCCATCTTCTCCACGGAGTGTGGCCCTTACCGTTTCCTTCTTCTTTCTTTTTGCTGCGACATATTAAAAAGCCCTTTTTGTTTGTTCTTAACCTCTCTTAAGCAAGTCTGAGTTATTCTGTGCTTATGAGCTTTTCTGACTTTACCCTACACATGCCTGCGTATTTTCTTTGAATTCTTTTTCGTGATTTCCCCCTTTTTTTCCTATTTCTTATACATTATGGTTCCTTGTTGAAAACTTTATATCTGTGAAAGTTGCCTTATTCAGTCCATTCCTGGTTTCTTTTTTTGAGACACCTCCCATTTTTCTTTCTTCACTGGAACTGTTTAAATTGTGTGCCTTTCTTGTATCTTCCCTTTTGAGAGAAAGTTCCCTCCGTCCTGAACTTCCTTTATCTTTTTAATATTTCTGACCTATGGATGGCCCTCAATAACTTCTCTGTTTATAGTTTACTTTGTGATCCGCTCTCTTAAAGTTCTAGATGCGTTGTCGTGGACTATTGCTGGCTTCTCCTTTCCATGTATTATAAACTCCGGAGAACATGGTCACTGTCCATCCTTACTATATGATCCCACCACTTTGCACCCAATTAACCAAGTATTCCTTGTTGGTTAGGATCATATCTAAAATTAGCTGCTGACCCCCATTGTTTGCCATCTTCCAACGCTGTTTGGACTTAGGAAATTGTTTCTTCAGGCAAGTGGAGGAATTTGCTAGACTTTGAGATTTTGCTGAGTTTGACTTCCAGCAATATCAGATTAGTTGAAGTCACCCATCACTTACTACATCTGCTCTTTCTGACTGTGGTGTGGTTCATCTGTTCGAGAAAGGCATGAATCCAATTTTCCTCATCTGACTTGGGGGTCTTGGTAGTAAGAACTCCCACCGTACATCTTGTTGTTTTCCCTTCCCTTTAATTTTTATCCAGATGCTCTGCCCACCTGGCTTTCCATGATTGATTTGTGTGGATCTCTTCATTGGTGTGAAATTTTCTCTGACATAAAGTTCTATTCCTCCTGCCTTTTTGCCTGTTTGGGCCTATTTTTCTCTTAAAAAGGTTTATTACCCTAAGTATTTCCACATTTCCAATTTTCATTGAGACTCATTCCCACAGGTTTTGTGATGCCTATTTAATATCATATTTTGCTTTGTTGTGTACTAGGAGTTAAGTTTTTCATGCTTGTGCTATTTCCCTTGCTCTGTGTGCATTAAGTGTAGAGACATTCAGCAAGACCACGGGTTCCATGTTTACTTGTGTTGTGCAAGTTTTCTTTTGCCTCCCACTGTTGGTCCTTGCCTGTTTGTCCTTGTTTCCGCTGTGGTCAGTTTTGACTATTTGTCGCCATCCCGTTCGCATTCCTTAATTAGTGTCTCCTTTACCTCGGAACTCAGTTTTTTAAAGCCCTCTGATCAAGTTCTTGAGACTGTGGCAAAAACATTTCTTCCCAACTGGCCATGAGATGGCAACCCATCCGTTGCAAGAAGTCCCTCCTCATGGGAACCGCAGCCATGATCAAAGAAGTCCAAATCATCTCAGCGGGCACCATCTGCGACCAGTTTCACAATCCGCTATTTCTTCCTCCTGGACGTGCCCTTCAAACGGGCAGAAGAGACGAGATGACAACCTGTATATCCATTTCCTTCAGCTTCCTACAAACGCCGTCGTAATCCCTTTTGATGTTCGAGTCGGTGTGGCTCTGCAGTATCATGGTTCCCACGTGGACCAAAAGGAAGGGGATTGGTCGTAGGCTTACCGAGTCTTGTCAGCCTTCTCTGTCACATCACGATCTTTGCCCCGGGAGACAACACACTCTTGAGACATTCGTGTCAGGCCTACAAATCACTGCTCTGCGACACCTCAGCAGGAGTCCCCCACTACGACCACAACGCCTCCTCCGAAGGCGAGCACAACTGTCCCTCGGGTGGAACTCCTCAGATTCCCTCCTGCTCCCTGAAGTCGGTCCATGCTGCTCTTCTTCATCCTCCTTGATAAGGAAAGAGCTTTGAATCGATTCCTAGCTGGCAAAGCTCCCCCGAACAATCCTTTCTTGGCCTACTTCTCTGTGTGACATTCCTCCCAGCTGTCTGCCTCCTGTGTTTATGGGAAGTGACCTCCTCCGCCCTAGGCATCTTCCTCTGCAATGGTAAACTCTCCAAGATCGTTGTTCTGTTGTGTCCAGGGAAATCCTCTGTTTCCTAATATGCTGAAGTGTAGCTATATGACTCCAGCTCTGCACTTCTCTTCTCCTCCAAAGTGGCTACAACTTGCACTTGGTGCATTGTGAAATTCTCCACATCGGTAGGCAAGAAGACAAACATCCCACAAGAGTTGCAGGTGTGTACTGCAGCAGATCCCTCGCGTCCATACGGCAAATCTTTAGTAATGACTGAAACAGAACTGTGGCCTTCTCGCATCAAAAAATTCTCTGTAAACACCAATGTTAAGGCCCCTGATGACTTTGGCCTTTCACCAGTTCTGTGGGTAGGTGAGCTCAATCTCAACGTGGGAATACAACTTTATAGGAGCAGCTTGTCATGGCTCCATCCTATGGAACCCTGGGATTGTAGTTTGTTATGCAACCCAGAGCTCTCTGACAGAGAAGTTCAATGCCTCACAAAACTACAAATCGTCAGAATTCTATAGCATTAAGCTGTGACAGTTAAAGCAGCATCACAATTCATAATTCTACAGTTGTATTGCAGCCCTGGTGATAAAACTCCAAGTAAGGGTGGACAACTCCACATCTCTGGGCTTCACTATCATTGGAACATCAGAGGGCAACATCTGTTTCTTCACTTCGACCCACTGTCCTGCATCCTAGTTTTTGCTCTCAAGGGCCAATTGTCCTTTCTCCGTGGACAACTAGGCACTTTATAACTTTTCAGGGCTCGTGGCCTTTTTTAGGCCATGAGGGGGGCTTTATTAAAATATTGATGCTTCCATATATGATTATTCCAATCTGTTGACCACTGCATTGTTTTCCATATTTGCTGGCAGATCAGGTTAAACTAAATTTGATTCTCTGCTGTGTATAACAGGTTTGGTTGTGGTATCTTTGGAAACTCCTCTCCTTAACATGGTTAGGCTAGACAGTCCAAGGGAAAGGAGAAAAAAGCAGCAAAAATACCAACACCCCACAAGAGACTTTACAGAGTAAATGAAAAAAGTGCATGGCTGTATGGACACTGTGAGGGCCACATGCAGCCCACAGATTACACATTGCCTACCCCACTCTGGAGAGATCATTTTCTCTTGAAGTGTGTTTCTTTTCCTTTGTTAGTCTCCCTCCCCATGGCTTAGTTATTGAACTGAAAGTGAATTTTTGGAGCATTCTGAGAGAGTTCTTGACTACTTACTACGGAGCTTATTGGAATCGCCAAAATTACATTCAGGGAAGTTATCTGAGATTACTGCTCTTCTAATTGTGAAATGCCTGAAAAGCTTCTGGGGAAACCCAGTACTCCCTAGAATGCAGTTACCTTAGCACCTGATTTAGATGATGAATGTAAACTAACCCTGTGATGCAGCATTTGCTGCTAGTGATATAAAACTGTGTTACTTCTGTCTGTGCTGTCATTTCTTTCTTTCAGTTAGGGGCTAAATAGACCAGCAATAAACGCTGGCATTGGGATGGAGTGGGGAGATAAAAATGTATGCCACATACCCCAACTTTGTCATGAGGGCACATCACAACACCTGCCCAACCAGGCTGTGTTAGATTGCTGCTGCAACCAAAAGAAATGTGGAAAAGGGTGGCTTTTTTGCCGCTCTAAAAAGGAGCAGCATTTTGCCAGCTTTTTTTGGGCCATAAAGCACCAGATTGGGGGGGCATGGCATGTGGTTGCCACAGCTTCAATCTGATGGTGGAAAGAGGGCGGCAGCAAGCCAACTCTATTGAGGCAGTCTGGCTTAGCCCCTTAGTCTCAAAGGTGGCTATAAGATCTTTCTATGTACTGATTCTACAGACAAACACGCTATATCTTGTGAATCCTGTCTCTCTCTTTGTGTGGTTCATTATGCGGTCTTCCTTTTTTTTTCAATTTTTCCATTTTTTGGGCAAGTTTTCAAATCTGAAGCCAAGGACATGCCTTTGGACCCAAACCTATCCTCTTGGATTGTTTCAGAGCAGCTGCTCAAAATAGTACTATGAGTGTCAGGTTAAACAATCATGCTGACACATTGGCAGCCAAACTTCAGGGCAAGAAAGAGAGTTTGGGAGTTTTCACCACAAGTGTGAACCCTTGTGGGAAAACATGAAAACAAGCCTCGTGCTCTGTTAGGCTTGGAGAAACTCTAGGGTACCTGTGGAACTTTCATAAATCATTCAATAGACAGCAGGGGTGCCCAACTTGGAAGGAGGTAGGGGCCGAAATTAGAGTGGCTAAGGTTGTTTGAGCCACCAACAGTTTTTAGGTGAAATGTGGGACATTTCAAAAATGGGGAGGGTATGACCAACTAAAAGCTGGAAGCAAAATCCAAATCCATACATCTTAGTCCATGCTCAAATGAGAAACATTATGGAATTCATCCTCCTGGACAGGAAGGCTAAGATGGGGGCAATGTCATGGGAAAAGGAGGGAAAGTCTAGTCACACCTACCAGGGGGCAAGGCATCCTCCGGCCCTCCCTATTCTTTCTTCTTTCCCCCCTCCCTCCCATCCCCCTTGTCTTTTTCTTTCTTTTCTTCCTTCTTCCCACCTCCCCCCTCACCGTCTTTCTTTTTTCTTTTTTCTTTTCTTTTCTTCTTCCTACCCTCCCTCCTTTTTTCTTTTCTTCTCCATTTCGTTCGCTTCCTTCCTTCCTTCTCTCCCCTCCAGAAGAAGAGGAGGAGATGGGAGAAGAGACAAGGATACCCACCCACCTGTGTGTCCTCTCCTCCTCTGCCAAGTCACATCCTTTGAGTGGCCTGGGGGTTTGCCAGGTGGGCAGCCTTGGCTGCTTGAAGGTGAATGACTCAGCAGAGGAGGAGGAAAGCAACGCGGAGGCAGCATCCTTGTCTCTTTCCCTCATTGCTGGGCAGCGCCGTGTGTGGAGGAGGGGGGGGAGGAGGGGAGAAAAGAGGAGGATGCCCAACCACCGTGTTGTCCTCCTCCCCTCTGCCGAGTCATTCACTTTGAGTGGCCTTGGGGTTTTGCCAGGCGGGCAGCCTGCCACTTGAAAGCAAACCCCTAGGCTGCTCAAAAAAAGAACACTCAGCAGAGGAGGACAATGCGGTGTGGGTGTCCCTCTCTTCTCCCGTCTTCCCCCTCACTCATCAGAAGAAGGGCCCAAGGCTCTCTCGTGATCACAGCTTTCTTGCTGTCGCTCTCCTCGCTCTCTCTCTCTCGCCCTCCCGGCTGGCTCCGCTGCTTGCCTGCAAAAAGCTCCTCCCTCTGGGCCTGCCTGGCCAATGGGGTGAGAGGCGCGGTAAGCCTGCCCCCAGCAAAAGCTCCCCTGGGAAGCAGAGGCAAACTCAGGGGGAAGAGTCCATTGCTCCCCATCCTCCAAGCCCCTGGCGATTGGGCGAGGACTCTGGGAGCAGGGACATCCCCTCCCCCTGGACAGTGGAGCCCGGGGCCTTCAGAAATCCTTGGGTGGGCCACATTCAGCCCCCGGGCCGCACATCTTGTGCAACCCTGTATTACAGTAAGCCAGAACAAACTGAAATAATAGAACTCAGGTTTTTTTAAACCAGTATTGCAACAATAGCTTGGGGGCACATTGCTAACCATTTTCATCTCTCTCTCTTTTTTGAAGCGATCAAATTAAACATAGTGATTTCAGATCATGAGCACACAGTGTTCACTCAAGTGTGGCTTTTATTTAAGAAGGAGAGAACAAACATCTTGTTAGCTTTTTCCAGTCTCTCCAGACTTTGGCAGCAATCTCATCTTTGCCATGTGGCCGCAGTATTTTGTATCTCCTTTTTTGTGGATGTTGTACTCTCTCCAAACTATAATTCTTTGTCTCTTTTAATTCCTCTTTTAAGGGAAATTAAACTGTGTAACCTGTTACACATTTGTAGTGTATGCACTACACTCTAATTAACCTTCCTGATCCTGCTCGCTCCTCCCAATATTCTTAAACTATAATTAACCACATTCCTGCCCATCGGTTTAGGCTGACTAGCTGGAGCGGATGAAGGTTGCAATCCAAACTGTTTAAAACAAAAAATTACTGACTCAATATATTCCCATTCCTGTCCACATTAGTTCATTGTTTAATATATACCATTCTTTGGTTTTAACGATGCTAGCTTTCCTGATCATGCTTCTAAGTTCAACATTCCGTGTTCCTATAGATGTGTTGTGGCAGCAGTGGACTTTCCGGACTTTCCTTTCACCTCTGAGCACATCAACAGCTGTACATCCTTTTGGCTTGAGATCAGCTGTGCCATTAGCCACACCACTACTAATATTGTCCTCTGATGTTTCCCAATAGCTTGTTGAGTGCCTTCTGACCTGGAAGTATCATCTTCTGGCATTCTCTCTTATTTCATTTTGGACTGTCTCATCATACATTTTCCAGTGTAAAAGACATTCAAAAGGGCTTTCCTGTGCTTCCTTCTGCACAGTGCTAACAAGTGTTAGCTATGGTGTCACTACTGTTATCTCTGAGAGATCCTCTGCCAGTGTCCCCAGTAGCTGCTGCTGCCCAGTAGCTGTATGACACGTTTAGTCTACTTCCTCACCCTCTCTGACATGGGAGGCCCAACCAACCACTACCATCAACAGAAAGGCAGTGCGATGGTGAGAATAACGTTAATTGTTTCCCCTTTGTAACAAGGGCATTTTGTGGTGTAACCTTGGTATTTGTGGCATAAGTCTTTATATTTTTCAAGATACTGTCTGCATTGAAAGATTTTGACAGTAGAAGAAGATGAGCATATATATTGTCTGAATTTGAGAATGTCTACCATTGTGGAGTTGTGCCCCATGGACACTAAGAAAAGGATCTCCAGAAATCAGAGGACAGTCTCTAACGATTTGGCTTGTCTCATACTGAGAGCACTTCTGACATCCTTGAGTTCAGGTGCACAGTCCTACAATTACCTAAGTCACACTAGCCCATAGTGAAAGAATGTTATGTAAGTAGAATTATTTTCATCCTTTGTCTCTCAGCAAGTTCTTGTGACCAGTAACTACAACTGAGTGATATTTAGCTACTCTACAAATCATTTTCAATCTAGACATTTTGAGGGGGGGGGAGTTCAACATACAATGAATATTATTCTTGGTACATAGTTCAAACACTTCTCAGTTGGTCTGTTCTGTTAAACAGAACAGGGCTGAATACAAAGAAGTGAAACAATACATGGAAACAGAACAGTGCAGTTGCTTGGTTTCTTAAATGCTGACGCTTGGCTTCTGCTTCATCTTTGTTGCAACCACAGTGCTGTATTTTTTCCATCACTGTTTTGGGTCATTTGCCTGTTGATGTTCAGTGTGACAGGGAAAGCAAATAAGATATCCTGTTTTGGTGGCATCCAGTTGACTTTTTCCAGCAGAGAACCTCCTCAACGGGAAGTCAGCCATTGAGACTGGGTGTGTTTTCAGAGAGGTACAATGGAGGTGCACAAATGGCGGTTCACAAGAGCCCTTAGTGTAGGCGATCTCTTCATAAAGCTGTGGTTTGCATACTTTGTACTTTTCATTCTGCCATTTCCACAATGGCATGAGGAGTCATAGGTCTGGCATAGAGTATTTCAAGGATGTGTGCAAGGGCCTGGACTCCAAAATCACAGCATGAACTAAAAGTGCAATGGAAGGTATGGCTATCAAAGGCAATTCGCAACAATGGCTATGTGTAGTATGCCCCTCTATAGCAGCTTCTCAGGAGAGGAGATGTCATTGCAACTCCTGTTTAACAACATTAAACTAGGAAGACCACTGGTCTCATCCATGCAAGTTCTTCTTGTGTTCTTATCCATTAGAGTACACAATGCATATCTCTGTGGCTGTTCACTGTAGTGGTGCTAGGAAGTCTGTTTTTCAGGGAAGCTGGTCTGTGATGGTTGATTTTCTCATGAATGCATCATTGATTTACACAGAACTTTAAATGACACAGTTTTATTCCTACTTATCTCTGTGAATTGTCTTCATTTTTACCTACTAATCTACTTAAAATGAAAGCTTCTGTTCCAGGCAGCAATTAGTTAAACCATGCACATACATATACATATGCACACACATAAACTTCTATATTTAATGTAATAAAAATTTATTCTGTCTTTTGACCAGTATAAAACTTCTATATTTTTCTAGACTACAATGCCCAGTATCTCCCAGCCATTATGGTCATTGACCATGCTGATTAGCAAATTTGCTCTCTAAAAAGTAACTTTGCTAAGCTTTGGCATGCATACCAACACCCATACCAAGCTGGCTTGAAATCTTAACAATCTCTCTCTCTCTCTCTCTCTCTCTCTCTCATTCTCTCAGAAACATACAAATCAATTTAAACAATTTTATGCAATTTAAAATACCAAGCATTAAAAACAGTTACATTCTAAACCATATTAAGCTAGCCAACACATTAAATCAAGTTAGAGCAGTTAAAAGCCTGGGCATGTACAAACTAGATAAATCATTTGAACCCAAAGGTTTACTTCAGACTGTAGCAAATGACTCTAAGCTTGTTTCTGAAGAAGTCAGTGCTAAATAAGTAATAATATGTAAGTACAATTGGCCCTTTGGATCTATGAGGGTTCATTTCAGCAACCACTCCATGAATGCGAAAAAATGCAGATAATCATGCCCCACATTATTAAATGAACATGGAAGCATGCTAGTCTACATCACTGCCATTGAATAATATGGAGTGTGACAATCAATGAACAATTAAATTCACAAAACCAAAGCCCATGTATTCAAGGGGCCAATGTATGACTGAAGTGAGAATTCAAAGTAAGATTTCAGTACATGAGATTTACTGTACTTTACAATACTTGAACTAGCATGTGATATCAGGTTAAATCAGTTAAAAAATAAACCAGGCTATCTATTTAACACATGCTTCTGAATAAATGGTGAGGATCAATACATAGGGAAAGATGGATGCCTGTGAGGTCTCCAAGAGAATTCTTGATGGCACACAACCACCACGACAATGGTCTCTCGGCTGATTTCCAACACAGGTAATTATGAAGTGTAATGTCCTACTTACACTTCCCTGTCGTTTCAATTAGTTAGATTGCTCTCATACTCTGTGGGGTACTGGTACTATTCTCATTAAATAGCTACAGCTTCCCCCACCCTACCTAAGAAGCTCTGCCTTTTCTTGGTGTGATTGGATATACACACATGTACACACACACAGAAGTGGGAGCTGGAGCCTCCAATGGTGTAAATCAACATAATTTCCACGAAGCATATGGAGCTCTGCCAGTTTACCTCCACTGGGGATCCTGACCAGAGATCTTGGAATTTAATTCTTTCTTACAGTCTGCTGCTATAAATGGAAGCTAATTACAAGGAACTATTATTGTTATTCATTTGGAGAGTTTGGGCCAGATTTCTAAACACTGAGGTATCTCATGCTGATCTTCTATTTTTCTTTAAGTACAGCCACAGCACACAATGTCCTTTCATTGTTACACTATGTGCCCACCCACAGGATGCTCTCAATGGGCATGGAGGCCAATAGATTTGAAGAAAAATATTCACATTCAAGTCTTTTGTCTCCTTAGTCAGGCAAAAGTCACTGTGGCCTCCCTCTGAGGACTTAACAGGCAGGGATGTCTCTGTCCCTAGAAAAGGAGAGGCAGCAGAGTATGAACCGACAGCAGATAGCTATTTAATATGTATTTTATTCTGTCTTTACTCTTAGCAATGAGCTGAGGTAACTGAGTGCTTTTCTGCCTCCTGTACTGGGGTGCCCTTTTCTTCTCAGTTCCTTCATTCTCCTCACAACCACCCTGTAAGGTAGGTCCATATAAGAGAGACTGACTGGACCAAGGCCATACAGTGATTTCATGGCTGAATAAGGAACTGAACCAGTTTTTTCCCCAATCCCCACTATAGTTGACTAACCACTGCAGCAGCAGGCTCCCAGGTTGCAAATGTTTTGGATTAGCTTTATGGGAAGAGCAATAATTTACCCCAGAGCCCTCATAGTTTGAGCATTAGACTAGAACCCTGGAGACCAGGGTCCAAAATCTACTGGGTGAACTTGGGTAAATCACCCTCTCTCAGCCTAATAGGATGGCAATGCCAAATCCCCTTTGAAAAAACTTTCCAAGAAAACCGTGTGATAGGTTTGCCTTAGGGTTGCCATAAGTTGGAAATAACTTGTAGGCATACAACAACAACAACAACAACTTCATTACACTCCCATTATGTAAACTATCACCAGTGTCAACCATCTGATATTATATATGGAATGGCTACTGTAGGAGATTTTTATTCTTTGCTCAGGCATCTAAATATGTTGGGTTGGTTCCATACTCT
Source organism: Sceloporus undulatus (assembly GCF_019175285.1). Classification (NCBI taxonomy): domain Eukaryota; kingdom Metazoa; phylum Chordata; class Lepidosauria; order Squamata; family Phrynosomatidae; genus Sceloporus; species Sceloporus undulatus. The sequence continues at coordinate 50,405,352 of NC_056523.1, forward strand.
AGCAAAACGTTTGGCCTTATGATGCACAAGATGCACAAGGCATTTATCACCCAAGGAGTGGGAATCATGTGGCCCTCCAGATGTTTAGCTGAAACTCCCAGCAGCCCTACCCTGCATGGCCTCCAGTGAGGGAGAAGACTGGGGGCTGTAGTCCAACAACATCTGGAAGATTGCCCAATTCCCACCTCTGTATGACACAAGAGGTGTATTACACTGAACCCTTCCCTCATGGAATCTCTATCAGCTATGGACCGGTCTGTTTTAGAATAACAAGCACATTTTTCACATCTTGCAATGTTTCTGCCAAGTGTAACAAGTACAACATCTTGACCAAAGGCAGGGCTATAACTAACATTGACAATTTTTTTCTCTCCTCATTCTCTTTTGGGAAGCACATGTGCTCACAGGTCACAGTAGATTGTGACAAAGGAGGGTGGGGTGAGGACCGAGGAACCCAGCATTTGAATGTGATTTTTACAGTTGCTTTGTGGGAGGAGGAAAGCCAATGCTCCAAGAAACAGAAAGGGGAAGGGAGATGTGGAAGAGAAAGAGAAATAAAGAGAGAGAGAGAGAGAGAGAGAAATACATGCTGAAGTCCTTCCGAAGAAAAATAAAAAAAACTCAGGACGTTCCTAGTCCAAAGAATGGGACTCATTAGTGAAGGCTCATTTTACCAAATGGTCATTTGGGCCAATTCTGAATACTTCGCAGGAAATATGCATATCACTATTTTGGGATACATAATTCCTTCCCAGAATATTAAATGTTCAGCCCAGCAATTTTCATAAGTTTCAAGGACATATTCCAAGAATTTGAAATAATAGCTTTAAATACCAAGGTGGCCAAGGGTTTGCTTTTTTTGCTTACTTGTTTTTCTAAAAGAAAGAAAAGGAGAAAGAGAACCCATGTTAAGCAAGAGCTTGCTTCCTCTCAGTGGCCTGGCCATGTTCCTGGGATAAAATCAAAACTTGGAAACTTGTTCAAACATTTGTCTAACTCTTTTTTTCAGTACCCAAACTAGAATGTTTCAAATTCTGCAATGTTGTTGTTGTGTGCCTTCAGGTCGTTCATGACTTATAGTGATGCTAAGGCCATTATATATATCACGGGGGGGGGGGGGGTTGTGGCAAGTATCTTCTGAGTGGATTTGCCATTTCCAACCTCTGAGGCTGAGAAAATGTGACTTGCCCAAGGTTACCCAGTAGGTTTTCATGGCCAAGCCAGGATTTGAAATTTGGTCCCTAGAGTCATAATGCAAGGTTCAAACCATTGCACCACACTGGGTCTCCAATATGGGCATCCATTCTACAAGTATTATTTGAACACACCTGTATACTGTTGAGCAACAAGTGAATTGTGTTGCAGGCTGCTTGTACTGTTAAGCAGATGGTCGCCTCTAGTGGCAGATGCTGGGAGAAGAAACAAGATGTTGATGGACTGAGCTTCACTTGCACTCTCTGAGACAGCCTGCTGTCTCCCAGAAGAATGGAGAATCCCATTCCATCATCTGTTTTGGGGGGAAAAGAACATTTGGTCCTGTTAGCTTTTGTAGAAGGAATGTCCTCCAGAGGTGCATATACACTGTAGAGATAATGCAGTTTCACACCACTTTAAGTGCTGTAGCTCCAACCTATGGAATCCTGGGATTTTGTAGTTTTACAAGGTCTTTAGCCTTCTCTGCTCAAAAGTGCTCACGCGTCCCCAAACTACAAATCTAAGGATTCTGTAGGATGGAGCCATGGCAGTTAAAGTGGTGTCAAATTGCATTATTTCTACAGTGTAGGTGTTCAGTAACTTGGAATTCAGTATCTTGGGCCAGCCTTACCTCTGCGTTCTGTATGCAAATTTTTAGCATATTTTAAAACATTACTTCATTAATGATGTTCCAGTTATCTGATTGATTTTGCCGATTTTCTTTTACCTTGGCCTCTTTAAAATGAACAGAATTAATTTAAGAATGAAGTTAATATTCAAGCAGTATTGCAATGCTTGAAAATGTTAATTTTGTGAAATACATTAGATGAGCACTTCTGAAAATTGTATGCAATCTAACATTGTCAGGGAAAATGTCCCTGCCCACCATTTTTGCCCTCATGCACACATGATGAGTGGCAGTATTCTTTCCTCTCTGAAAACCTACCACCAGCAACATTTTGTACCATCTGGAGTTTCTGCCGTCTTATTAGGGATGCCAGCCAATACAGAATTACAGTAATTGAATCTCCTAGTCATAAGCATGAATATAACCATTGCCAAAGCAAGAACGGAGAAACATGACAATCTGCTTCTCCCACATGACTTATTGTTTGGTTCTCCAGAGTTCACAGGGAACATTTACTTGTCACTTTAATGGATGCTGGAGTCAATACACCTACCAATCCGAGGGTAGAATTTGTTCTGAAGAGTTGAATTTCAATGTAGAGAACTTTCAGACTTGAGATTAGCTGTAAGGCCTCTTATTCAAGATCTAAGTGTGCTTACATGTGCCTACTTCTAGCCAACAAACTCTCTGTGAGCCTGCCTGAGTTTTAAGCACTTCTAGGGAAAGCTTTCTTGCTGCCTTTCCCCAATCGAGAGTCTGTTTATGGAGCACATGGGAGAGATCCTTCTTGGTGGCTGCTCCCAAGTTGTGAAACCCCTTCTCACATGAGGTTCAGTTGGCTCTTTCTGCTCTGTTTCTGCCACAAGGCAACGGTCTTGGTGTTTAGATAGGCCTTTGGCTCATAACATACCTTGGCAGATGGTATGTTTAATGGGGCCTGCCATGCTTTTATCCCTTTTACTATGTTTTAATGTATCCAAATGTAAGCCATGTTGGCTATATAAGCAAAGTACAGTATTATCCAAAATCCACAAGACAGTGATACCTTTATTGAACCAATCAAAGAGCACATTCTACCCATGTTGCAATCTTTTGAAGCTCTGCTGGCATTTTCATCAGGTAAAAGTGTTAAAAATGATACAGGAGAGAGAGA
>NC_056523.1:50408426-50412481 GCF_019175285.1 Sceloporus undulatus
GGAGAGCGCCGCTTCTTGGCGGTATGTAACCCGCCAATGTGTAGTAGCTTACATTTCTCCATGTTGAAATTCATTTTGTTGGGTTGGGAACAGCTTTCTAATCTATTATGGTCATCTTGAATTTTGATCCTGTCCTCTGGGGTATTAGCTACTCCTCCTAATTTGGTCTCATCTGCAAATTTGATAAGCATGCCCTCTGTTCCTTCATCCAAGTCATTGCTAAAGATATTGAATAACACTGGGCCCAAGACCAATGGGCCCTATGGCACCCCACTGGTCACTTTTCTCTAGGATGAAGAGGAGCCAGTGCTGAGCACCCTTTGGGTTTGGCCGTTCAGCCAATTACTAATCCACCTAATATTTGCTTTGTTTAGCTCACATTTTACTAGCTTTCTTGCTAGATTATCATGGAGGACTTTATTGAAGTCCTTACCGAAATCCAGATATGCTACATCCACAACATTCCCTTCATGGAAAGGTAAAGGTTGTCCTTTGACATGAATGTCTAGTTATAATCAGCAGTAGGGGGGTGCTCATCTTCATTTCTAAGCTGAAGAGCCAGTGTTGTCAGAGGACTTGTCTGGTGGTCATGTGGCCACCATGACTTCACTGAACACTGTTACCTTCCCACTGAGAAGTGGTACCTATTTACGTATCTACTTGCATTTTCATGCTTTTGAATTGCTAGGTTGGCAGAAGCTGGGACTAATCATAGAATCATAGAGTTGCAAGGAGACCACTAGGCCCAATCAGTCCCACCCCCTGCCCTGCAGGACCATCCAAATCAAGCATCCCTGACCGAGTGCCATCCAGCCTCTGTTTAAAGCCTTCCACGGAAGGCGACCTCTCTCAACCCTCCGACGGAGTGCATTCAGGTCATTTTGAATGTCCTCTGGGGGTAATGACAGGAGCTCACTCCATCATGCAGCACCCAGGCCTCGAACAGCCAGCCTGCCAGTCTTGCAGTCAACAGAATCAGTGTCTTAACCACTTGAGCCAAACTATGAAACTGGTAATTTTAATTAAAAAATGAGATAAGTTTAGTTTGGTATGACTTGTTTTTGAGAAACCCATGTTGACTTTTCTCAATTATGGTATTTCTTTCTAAATGGTTACAGACTCTTTGTTTAATGACCTCCTCTAGAATCTTTCCTGGTACTGATGATAATGATGATGCTGGTGGTGGTGGTGATCATTGTCATCATACCAGAAACTTTTTCTCAAAACGGCTTACAAATTAAAACATACAACAAATTAATACAACATAGTGTGCATCTACATTGTAGAAATAATGCAGTTTAACACTACTTTAACTGCTGTGGCTCCAGCCCACAGAATCCTAGGATTTGTAGTTTTGTGAGGCACTAGAACTCTTTGGCAGAAAAGACAAAAGACCTTGTAAAACTACCAATCCCAGAATTCCATAGGATGTGGCGATAGCACTTAAAGTGGTTTCAAACTGCATTATTTCTACAGTGTAGATGCACCCATAGTTAAAAATACAAAAGATTACATTGCAATAGAGTCAAACTATTAGCAAACCTAAAACAATTTAAAATATGTCATTAAAACATTACAAAGCAGCTTAGAAACAGCACAATTCATCATCATCATCATCATCTATGTACTACTAATACTAATGATACAAAGTATCATTTGGGAGAAACGCACGGCTTGTTTTTAAAGTAGTTTTAAAAAGTTTTGAAAAGGGGTCTGTCTTTCTCCACAAGTGCATAAATCTGGAGTTGTGTATACTTGACACAAGAGATAATGGTACTACTTCTGAGAAATGTTCTCTTGAAGCTTGTGCAATCTCATAGTGTCAGAAGGGCCAACATACCAGTTTATCACATGCTGCTGAAGTCAAAACAAGTGGAACACGCCATCTTGCCTACCCTTGGCCAAATGCCATCAGTAGATTGGATATGTTTTACCAGACATTACATCCTTGGGTGGGAAATATCTGGACGTATGGTTGATGGCACACCTGTGTTTTTCCCATAGTCTTGAAAAGTTACCTTTTGGGATAACAACTCCCAGAATCCCCCATCAGAATGGGCAGTGTCTGCGCAGACAAAGAAATTCTGGAAGCTGTGGTGCTCAAAAGAAACTTGACCAAGCTCTGATCCCTGTCCCACATATCTTTTCCTGAAATTGTTCTTGTTACAAGTTTAAACATTCAAATACTTGGACCCTGACATTTTTCCTGACAACCTTTCCTAACAGCCTAAAGAAACAAACAAATAAATAAAAACAAAAAGCTGCAAATTAGCTGTCACGCAGGACGCTAGGCAAAATCAAGCACAATTGGCACTTGACTCTTTATTTATTTATTAATGTCATCTTCTCTTTGTCAGCCCTGTGTTTCATTTCAAGTTGGAAATGTTTGCATGAAATATAGTGTAATCGCATTATGAAAATAAGGGCTGAGGTTTGAAGTGATGGACAGTTGGATGTCTACCCTACCACTCTGATCCCATTTGGGGAAACACAAAGCAAAGCATGAACAAAGGAAGATGACACGACTAGCATGAACAAGACTGTATTGCAGGCTCCATGAGAATGCAATAAGCACAGAGCCAAGTGTAAGTGCTGAGCCAAGCAAGATCATGCTGTGCTGAGGGCAGATTTTCAATGAACTGTAGGCAATGGACAAATCAATAACACTTTAATTCAATTTCATTGATAATTGCTCTCTCCTTGCGATCAAAAGGCCTGCAAAGTATTATTGCTAAAGACTCGATCGGTCCTTCAAGGTCACACTATGGAAGATGAAAGTGCTTGCCAGTCTAAAAGCATGCCCCCCACTGTGGGTACATGATGCAACCAACACTGCATATGTGGGGCCAGAAGTGCATTGCTGGTTACCTTGGTCTCACTTGCCCATTACAATCCCTTTTTCACTAGCTAGCACTAGGGCCTTGAGATAAGAGTTGAGGTCCTGTTCCATAAGGGGAAAACCAGATGTTGTGTGTGTGTGACATGTGTGTTTGGTTATAACTTGCTGTTTTTATCTGTACAGCTGGACCTCCATATCCTTATGTCCAGTAACTGCAGTATAATTTGCTCGCATATGGGGGAAAAAGGTCTCTGTAGGCATCTGTAAGTTCTCCTACAGACTCTACATGGCTCTATGGTGAAGGTGACTGGAAGTTGACCATAAACTCACACTGGAGAACCTTCAAATGAAGTGGTCAGACTTCTTCTCCTGTCCCCTTATCTGTTGGAGTTCCCCAGGGCTCTGTTCTGGGTCCCCTTCTGTTTTCTGTCTACACACTGTCCTTAGGAAAACTCATCAGCTCTTTTGGTTTTTCCTACCATCTGTATGCTGATGACACCCAGCTGTATCTTTCCACCCCTGACCTTTCTCCAAGGCTTGAACAGCAAGTCTCATCTTGCCTCACAGCTGTCTTGCAGTGGATGCGCCATCGGCGTTTGAAACTCAACATGTCCAAGATGGAGCTTCTTGTCTTTCCTCCTAAGCCCACCCTTCAACACTCCTTTTCTGTCTCTGTGGACAACATTTCTATTCAACCAGTCCAGCAAGCCTGCAGTCTTGGTTTTATCTTTGATTCTTCTCTGTCGTGTATCCCTCAGATCCAGACCACAGCCAAGGCTTATAGATTCTTTTTGTACAATATTGCCAAAATCTGACCATATCTCTCCGCCTCTACTGCCAAGATCCTGGTCCATGCCCTAGTGGTCTCACGACTTGATTACTGTAACATCCTCCTGGCTGGGCTTCCTCTCTCTCACCTCTGTCCTTTAATTTCTGTCCAGCATTCAGCTGCACGCATTATCACATCCACCCACCGCTCTGACCATATCTCTCCTGTGTTGGCATCCCTTCACTGGCTCCCCCTCCTTTTCCGCATTCAGTATAAGCTCCTGCTATTGACGTTTAAAGCCCTCCATGTTGAGCATGTTTTCCCAACCAATTATGGATCCATCTGATATTGCTTCCATCTATTCCATATTTAGTCATTTTGCTAATCAAAATACCATAGTGGACCTTATCAAATGCTTTGATGAAATCCAGATAAAGGACACCCACA
>NC_056523.1:50412506-50431567 GCF_019175285.1 Sceloporus undulatus
CCAGTCACCTTCACCATGAGCCAGTAGAGTCCTGTAGGAGAACTTACAGATGCATACAGAGACCTTTCCCCCCATATGCGACAAATTATACTGCAGTTACTGACATAAGGATATGAGTCCAGCGGTACAGAATAAAAACAGCAAGTTTAACCAAACACACATGATCAACACCACACAACATCTGGGTTTTCCCCTTATGGAACAGACCTCAACTCTTATCTCAAGGCCCGAGATGCTAGATAGTGAAAAAGGGATTGTAATGGGGCAGTGAGACCAAGGTAACCAGCAATGCACTTCTGCCCCACTATGCAGTGTTTGTTTGCAATCATGTACCCACAGTGGGGGGGCATGCTTTTAGGAACTGGCAAGCACTTTCATCTTCCTAGTGTGACCTGGAAAGACCGATCGAAGTCTTTAGAAGAATACTTTGCAGGCATTTTGAATCGCAAGGAGGAGCAATTATCAATGAATTAATAAAGTGTTGATTGATGGGTCGCAGTGCCTAAAGTTCATTAAAATCCCATCAACACAGCTGATCTTGCTTGAGCCAGCACTTACACTTGGCGCTGTGGCTTATTGGCATTCTCATGGAGCCGGCAATACAGTCTTTTTCATGATGTCGTGTCATCTTCCCTTTTGTTCGGCTTTGCTTGGTTTTTCGCGGGCCAAATGGGAGGTGAAGGCGAGAGGGTGGGGAGGGTAGGTGGCCGGGTGCGCGGACTGTGGCCCATCACTTCAACCTCAGCCCTTATTTTCATAATCGATGACACTATATTCATGCAAACATTTCCAACTTGAAATGAAACACAGGACTGACAAGGAAGAAGATACATTATAAATAATAAAGAGTCAAGTGCAATGTGTGCTTGATGTGCCTAGCGCCTGCTGACAAGGCTAATTTGCAGCTTTATGTTTTTATTTATTTGTTGGTGTTCTTTTAGGCTTTAGAAAGGTGGTCAGGAAAAATGTCAGGGTCCAAGTATTTGAATGTTTAACTTGGGAACAGAACACATTTCAGAAGATAGGTGGGAACGGAATCAGAGCTTGTCAAGTTTCTTTTGAGCACCACAGCTTTCAGAATTCTTTGTCTGCGCAGACCTGCCCATCTGATTGGGGATGCTGGGAGTTTGGGTTATCCCAAAGGTAACGTTTCAGGCCATGGGAAAAACAACAGGTGTGCCAGCACCATACGTCCCAGATATTTTCCCACCCAACGATGTTAATGTCCCTTGTAAAACATATCATCTACTGATGTCATTTGGCCAAGGGGAGGCAAGATGGCGTGTTCCACTTGTTTTGACTTCAGCAAGCAGGTGATAAAACGGGGATGGGGGCCCTTCGGACACTATGAGATTGCACAAGCTTTCAAGAGAAATTTCTCAAAGTAGTACCATTATCTCTGGTGTCAAGTATACACAACGCCAGATTTATGCCTTGTGGGAGAAGACAGACCCCTTTGCAAACTTTTTAAACTACTTTAAAAACAGCCGGCGTGTGTCCCAATGATACTTTGTTAATTAGTAATTAGTAAGTACATAGATGATGATGATGATGATGAATTGTGCTTTTTCTAAGGCTGCCGTTGTATGTTTTTAATGACATATTTTAAATTGTGTTAGTGGCTAAGAGTTTGACTCATTGCAATGTGTCTTTTGTAGGTTTAACTATGGTTGCATCTACACTGTGAAATAATGCAGTTTGAAACCACTTTAGTGCACGCCACTCACGATGGAAGCTGGGATTGGTATTTATACAAGGCCTTTTGTCTTTTCTGCCAAAGAGTTCAGTGCCTCACAAAACTACAAATCCTAGGATTCTGTGGGCTGGAGCCAAGCAGTTAAAGTAGTGTTAAACGGCATTATGTCGACAAGGTAGATCACACTATGTTGTATAATTTGTGTAATGTTGTTTAATTGTAGCCGTTTTGAGAAAAGTTTCTGGGATGATGAAAATGATGACCACCACCACCACATCATCATTATCATCAGGACGCAGAAAGAGGCTCGAGGAGGGTCATTAACAAAGAGTCTGTAACCATTTAGAAAGAATACCAGAAGTGAGAAAAGTCACAGGGGGTTCTCAAAAATAAGTCAGACCAAACTAACTGATCTCATTTGTTAATAAAATTACCAGTTTGCATAGTTTGGCTCAAGTGGTGAAGACACTGGAATCTGTTGAAGGCAGACTGCAGGCTGGACATGGTCGAGGGCCTGGGTAGCTGCAGCTGGAGTGAGCTCCTGTCATTACCCCCAGATGACAGGAGCAAGATTCAAAATGACCTGAATGCACTCCGTCGGAGGGTTGATAGAGGTCTCCTTCCGTGGAAGCTTTAAACAGAGGCTGGATGGCACTGTCAGGGATGCTTGATTTGGATTTCCTGCAGGGCAGGGGTGGGACTGATTGGCCTAGTGGTCTCCTTGCAACGCTATGATTCTAGGATTAGTCCCAGCTTCTGCAACCTAAGCAATTCCAAAGCATGAAATCAAGTAGATACGTAAATGGGTACCACGCTTTCATGGGAAGTAAACAGTGTTCAGTGAAGTCCAGGGTTGGGCCACATGACCCCAGAAACAAGTCCCTCTGACAACACGGCTCTTTCGCGTAGAAATTGAAGATGACACCTCCCTACTGCTGATTATGGACTGGACATTCATGTCAAAGGACCAACCTGTTACCTTTCCATGAAGGGAATGTTTGTGGATTAGCATATCTGGTAAGGACTGTCATGAAAGTACCTCCATGATAATCTAGATAGCAGAAAGCTAGTAAAAAGGAGCGAACAAAGCAAATAGGAGGTGGATTAGTAATTGGCTGAACGGCCAAAACCAAGGGGTGCTCACACTGGCTCCTCTTCATCCGAGAGAAAAGTGACCAGTGGGGTGCCATAGGGCCCATTGGTCCTTGGGCCCCAGTGTTATTCATATCTTAGCATGAACTTGGATAGAACAGAGGCAATGCTTATCAATTTTGCAGATGAGACCAAATTAGAGGAGTATCTAAATAACCCCAAGAGGACAGGATCAAAATTCAAGAATGACCATAATAGATTAGAACGGTTCCAACCCAACAAAAAGGATTTCAACTGGGAGAAATGTAAGCGCTACACATTGGCGTTACAGACCGCAAAGAGCGGCGCTCTCCCGCGGCCTCCGCTTGCAGCGCCGGGAGCTGCAGCTGCACACGCGCGTCTCCGACGCTCGAGGAAGGAGCGCAGAAATTGCGCCTCCTTCTGGGGCCAGAGAAAAGGCCGCACTATGGCGCCGTGACCGGCTTCAATACGTCACAACTGCGCCACCTCGGGTGAGCAGCGCGCGTGACGTAATCCATGGCGGCAGCCATGTGGGAACGGCTGCTGCCATGTTGTGCACGCGAGCGCGTACTAGGGTTAGGGAGTGCGAAGCACTGGCCCCTTCCTAACTCTAGTACGCGCTCGTCACGTACTTTCTGGCGTCTGTAACCCGCCCATAGAGAGAGAGAAAAAATGAAATCCAAATTAGGATGGGGGACACTGGCCTTAACAAGATGACATGTGAAGGGAGCTAGGAGTCCTAGTAGACCCAAGTTAACATGAGTCCAACAGTGTATGCTGCACGGAAAAAGGCAATTCTAGGCTTGCATCAATAGAAGCATAGTATTTAGATGGAAGGGAAGTAAATAGTGCCACTGCATTTTGCTTTGGTCGGCCTCATCTGGAATACTGTGTCCTTCTGGGCAGCACAAGTCGAAGGATGTCGGAGCTGGAGCATGTCCAAGGAGGATAACCAAATAGTGAAGGTGCGAGAACATGCCTGTGAGGAAGCTAAGGAGCGGTATATGTTTAGCCTAGAGAGAGAAGGATTAAGAGGGATATGAATCAATGTTGAAGTATTGAAGGGTGTCATTTGAGGAGTTTAGTTATTTATTTAATTATTTATTGTGCTTGCTTCCTCCCGCATTTTCTCCCCAAAACAACCCAAGGAGGCTCACAAATAAAAATGGATGAATCAGCTTCTGAAATCCAGAGACTAGGACAGCAGAGCAATGATGCCAAACTACAGGAAGATACAGTGGTGGCCTCGGTATACGAAATTAATTCGTTCCGTGGCACCGTTTCGTACCCGCAAAGCCTTCGTAAGCTGATTGCCATAGGCGGCTAATGGGAAAAGCCGCTATTCCGGGCGAAAAAGCGAAACAAGCACCAAAGTTTTTTCGTAACCTCAAAACTTCTAACCCGGAACAATGTTTTCCTATGGGAATTTTTTTCGTATCCGCGAAAATTTCGTACCTGGTATTTCGTATCCGAGGGTACCCTGTTTCCACCTCAACATTAGGAGGAACTTCCCGAAATAAGAAACTTTTTCACATGGAACACACTCCTTTAGAGAGTGTAGAGTCTCGTGGGAGACTTTTAAACAGAGGTTTGAGGCCTCTGTTGGGGATGGCCTTTGAGTTGAGTTCCTGTCAGGCGGGGGTTGGAACCTGATGGAACCTTGTGGTCTCTTCCAACTCTGTTTCTAGAGTCTATGATCATAGCAGATTTATATCTCCACTTGTATGAATGATCATAAGAAAACTCTGCAAAACAATTATCTGAGAATACCTTGAATCTAGAGGGTCCCCTGTCTTGCTGTCATGTTCATTAGTAGGAGTTCAGTGGAGAATGTCTCTCAGGTAAAGCAATTGTGAGAAAAAGAATAGGAGACTATGGGTCAGAGAAACAGAAAAGCCATCCATTGTAGATACCTTCCCGTGGTAGTTCAGATATATTTTTCAAAATGAATTGGTTAATATAGAAATCTATCATGCAGAACTGTAACCTTAAAACATTCTGTCCCCAATTCTTTCAATGTCCACGTTGCATTTTGAGAATATTTTTCTCCTACAGGGGAGAGAAGCACCACAGGGGAGCATAGCAATATTTGTTTGACAGCAAGATGTTGGCCTTGATTAATGAGTACCTTTTAACAAGGAATGGAAATCGTGGGTATCTGATCACTACTAACAACAGGATTGGTATCCTCCAGTATTCAGTTGGTAAACTGTTAAAATTGGTTTCCTATTAATGCCAGACAGCAAGCAGTGTCCCAAGAGTTATTGGTATGGTTGACTACAATCAGTGCATGACCCAGACTTGGTGTGTGAAATCTATGATGCGTTCCATTGCTGATTCGAAGCAAGCCTTCTAGGGTCTAATCTGCACTGCATAAATAAGGCAGTTTGACACTGCCTTAACGGCCATGGCCCCATGGTTGTGGAATTTTGAGATTCCATAGGTTTTGAAAGATATTTAGCCTTCCTGCCAGAAAGCTCTGTGCCACAACAATCGTCAGATCCCAGAACTCATAGCAGGCGCCATACAGTTTAAAGTGGGTCAAATTGCTTATTTCTGTTGTTGCAGACCAGGCCCCTAGTAGATCGCCTGGACCATCTCTAGGCCTCTGAACTCTCTGCATGACTAGTGCAGTAAACAAAGAATAAAGCAACGCCAGTCCTGAGAAGGATTTTTTTGGTCTTTATCATATGCTTCTGATGACCTACCTAGAAGCCAATGAATCGCATGATCGCTTGGTGTTAATGTTGAAGATGCAGTTGAGAAAGCTGTCAATGAGTTTGTTCCAAGTTTGAGCAATTATTTCGCTCAACTGCAATGTAATATCCTATGGCAGTGATGGTGAACCTCTGGCCACGCGTGCAGGGTTGGCACTTCAGCCCTCTCTGTGGGCAACATATTCTGTCACCCTAGCACAGAGTTTGACCAGAAGTTTCTTACTAGAAGCCAGAGGATGGGGCACTGTGCAATAAATAGGGGGTCTAGGTTGGTAGCACTTTGGGCACCGTTCTTGTAAAAGGTTCACCATCACTTTCCTATGGAATGCCTACGATTTACAGTTTGAGAGTGTTGGACTAAACTCTGGACACCAGGTTTGACATCCTTGCCTCGCCCTGACACCCCACTGTGTGAAATTGGGCAACAGTCCCACTCTACAGCCTCGAGGGTGGCAAAAGACAAACTCCTTTTGAACAAAATCTTGCCCAAGGAAAAGAAAAAAACCCTGATGACCGGGTTGCCTTAGGGTTTGCCATATATTGGAAATGACTGGACAGGAAGCAGGTAAACAAACAACATTTACAAATTCTCAGCCAGAGAGTCTAGTCCTTAAGCAAAAACTACAACCCCCGGATTCATAGAATGAAGCTGGGGGACAGTTAATGGTTGGAATCACTGCCTTATAATTGTTGTAAGTGGAGGGAAAGGGCAAAAATTGGAAGAGACACAACCTTCAAATGGCCATAGGAACTCGCTGGGAAGCAATGTCCAAAACTATGGTTATACAAGGTGAGTCTCATTGTTTTTTTGGAGACTCCATTTCTCTTTTGATGTCATTTGTTAACCACACAACAAAAGGGAGTGTGATGATTCAGACACCTCTGGACAGTGTGAAGTAATCTGAGTATATCAAACTAGTAGGAGAGAGAAGAAGCAGCAGGAAAAAGTATTGGAATCCTAAAACAAAAGGGCCCTTCGTCTTGGAGCTGTGCAACTTTTCTGTCCCAGGAAATGGATTTTAGGGCCGAGACTACCAAAGTAGTGGTCCCTGAAATGCAGCAGGACCAGCTAGCTTGTTATGAAGAAATCAAAAGTTCATGCACATTTTACCAGCTAAAAAGATATAGTTGTTGTTGCTGCCCAACATTCCTCTATTTGTTCCATCCAACGATTTTGGGAGGTGTCCAGTGGCCAAAAAAGACCGGGCACTGATAAACTGCTTTGCTCCACATGTTTCACATACACTGATTGAGGGGACTTGTTGTGATAACAAGTCTCTGCTTACATGGGAACAAGCTACAACAAGAGAGGACAAGATGCAGCGAGGGCAGATTGAGCACTCCAACACTAGCTCTCCTCGGCCTCTTCCCAAGCCACCACCAGTTTGAGTGCCCATGGTGCACACATACGGCGATCGTTCACCAGGACATTTGATCTCTGTCTCTGCCGCCATGGATTTCTCTGCCCCTTTTCATCTTTTTTCCTTTACAAATCAGACAATTGTGATCTAGCTTGAGGGAACTTTTGACAAAGCCCCCCCCCCCGCCCCCCCGGTAACAAGCTCCCACAGGGAGCAAGCTGGGTAGGTACATATAAGCATGGAAAGACATGCCTCATTCCTTTCAGACAAAAGCCAGAAACTGAAGGTAACTGGCTGGTAACAAGAAGTTCAGAAAGCACTTGGCAATGGTCTGCACATTGCTGCTCTCCTCCTTAGTTCTCCTCCTCCTCAAACCCTATGTCCTCCTTCCTGGTCAAATACGTTATCCATTCCTCTCGCAAGGGGGTGTGAATGAAGGAGGTTAACTCTCGAGAAAGCCTCATGCAGTGGGGTGTGTTGACTGCTTTGAGGGTTGTGCCAAGCCCCGACCAACTAGTCCGGATATCTAAAGCTCCGGGAAAGGTGCCAAGAAGGTGTTTAGACACACAGTGAAGCGAGCCTTGGTCGGGCTGAACTATGTCTATAATTGAGTGTCTGTTCCAAAGAAGAGGTCTACAAGTACCTGCTGGGAGAAATAGGAGACTCCCCTCTGTTCTCATGGGTTTTAAACCAGTATGGATATTCGTACAGGGCCTAAATACCCTAAAGACACACAGATTGTATCTGATCTTGGAAGTAGGTAGGGTCGACCTTGCTTAGTACTTGGATAGGAGACTAAACCAGGTGTTGTAGGCTATATTTCAGGGGCAGGAACTGGCAAAGCACCTCTGAGCATTTCTTCCTAGGAAAATCTATGAAATTTCATTGGTCACCATAGTGTAGATAGGCAACTTGAAGGCGCAGGCGCGCACACACACATGCTTATTCCTAACAAATTCGTGCTTATTCTGTATATTGAAGCATTACAAAATAATATGCCAACTCTATACATGAACTGTACAGCCTTGTGTAGTTCAGCAGACTAAGGACTAGAGAAGGCCTTTGACTCTTGCTACACAATGTGTCTTCTGTCTAAGGCGTATATCACATGGGGCTTTGTGGGGATTTTGGAACTCAGATTGTGGGTGACTGAGGGTACTAATGAGAATACATTATAACTGAGTGTGTTATCAGATGAGATTCCTTTCTATGGGCACTACCTTCTGTGGCAAACTTCCGTAGTGATTCCAAAGTGACCCCTTATTTTGATAAAATCGAAAAAAAGTGGAATTCACTCTCAAATTGGTCTGGTGTGGAAGATCACTCTGAGTTGCCCCTCCTATGGCCCCCTGCTGTCTGCCCTCGATCCCCCTTCCTCCTCCTTCATGCCATCTCCTCCTCTCTGCATACCTGCGACCTATCCCATCATCCCCTGCCTTCTCCTGCATCCTGAACCCTGGCCCCAGTGACCCCCTGCGGAACCCCTATCCCCTGCCTCTCTTCTCTGAATCCTGGCCCAGTGACCCCCTGCAACCTATCCCATCATCCCCTGCCTCTCCTGCATCCAAACCTGGCTCCACGTGACCCCCTGCGACCCATCATCCCCTCTTCTCTTGCCTCCAAATCCTGGCTCCAGTGACCCCTGGGAACTATCCCATCCACCCTGACTGCTCTTTCAGTCCAATGAAGGATAACAGCTAAGGAGGGGGCAGGGAAGAAGGACAGGTCCAGACCCCCACTGAGCATGTGCAAGGGTCCCAATTCGAATAGTTGAATCCCGCATGGTATGGCACTGGTGTTGGTAATACAATATGCACTCACTCCACTTTGCATGAATCTGCATCACGTGACTTGCCTTGGATTCGATTCCCCCTCATTGGAAGGGCAACAGAAGGGCAACCAGGTGTGATAAAAATTCACATTACACATGAATGCATGCTGATGAATTTGCATAGCTGAAGCTCAGATCCGGGATGACTTCAAAATATACTCCCATGACAACTACCCAATGGTAAGCCTATGGAAATATACTCCCATGACAACTACCCATTGGTACGCCTATGGAAATGTAGGGCCCTTTCACACTACATAATTATAGCACTATAATTCCACTTTAATGGCCAAAGCAACATCCTATGGAGAAGTATTCACAGTTCTCAGCCAGAGAACTCTGGGGCTTCACCAAATTACAAGATCCAGGATTCCATAGGATGAAGCCATGGTGTTTAAAGTGTTTACTTGTTTGGTACCCAGTGGCCCCTAAAATGGCACCCTGAAGTGAAACAGAGAGAAAGAGAGAGAGAGATGTTTCCCCCCTTAACAATCATAGGGAGCCAGGAAGAAGGTACTGCTTTTAAGGTGGTAGTTTCATAATAATAATAAAAAAATGAAAAGGAAAGGAAAGGAAAGGAAAAAGCAAAAGGACATATATATCCCCAAAAAGGTCAGAAGAAAGTTAAATCTGCATATGCTGTCAAAACTGTAAATACAAATTACTGCTATGATTTAAATAGAAATTCTGTGCAGTACCTGCCACAATAATTCGGTAATGGTGTGACTATGGTCCATGGTCAGACTATATCTGCGCCTGCTTTGTCTGGGGCCTGGGTGGTCTCTACTGTTGATAGGCAACTTCAGGTTTTTATGCTGTCCCTTCCTATGGTTTCTTATATTTAAATGGCACTTGGTCTTAACAGCACTCTCAGCTAAGGACACTTTGAACTATTGGACTATCCTCTGGATCATAGACACATGGCTGCCCCAATTCCACTTTTCTTGAGGTATAGAACCAATTTGGTATTTTGGTTTGAATGTTGGACTAGGACACTGGGAGAACAAGGTTCGAATTCTGGCTCAGTCATCTAAACCCGCTAGGTGACCTTGGGCAAGTCACACTCTCTCAGCCTCAGAAGATGGCAATAGCAACCTCCCTCTGAAGAAACTGGCCAAGGAAACCCCTTGATAGGTTTGCCGTAAGTCAGAAACGACTTGAAGGCACACAACAGCGACAATAATAATAACAACCTCACAAAATGTCATTTTTCAGCTCTCAGAAAAACTCAGTTTGCAGCAACTGAAGTAAGCCAAGGACAAAGGGAGAAAGTGGGAGGTAGAGGGAAAAACTGGAACATTTTAAAATCAGATGGTGAAGCAGGATGGCAGAGGATTAATCAAAATTGTCCCTGACAAATTGGGACAGTTGGATGGTATGGTATCAGTGGGCCTGACCCTGCTCCCCACACATGTATCCACCAAATGGTTGGTGGAGGCATTTTGTGAACATCCCCAGTGAACAAGCAAAAAAGATGCTTTTTATTGGTTACTAAGAACAAAAGTACTAAGTTGTTTATCACATGGAGGTTTTTGCAGCTTTTTGTAGCTCTGATCCGAAGCCACTGCGGGTCCACCGATGCAAATTCATGCGATAACATGCTGTATTATCACATGTGATTGCTTTCTATGAGGGCTCATTCTGTGGTGCTTCCGCAGTGATTCCAAACTGACTCCACATTTTGATGAATTTGGTAACAAGCAAATTCACAGAAATTGCTTCCAAGCTCACTTCGATTTTATTCCGAATTGGTCTAGTATGGAATGCAACTTTGCTTCCGTACACCCCCCCCCCAAACTTCCAAAGAGGCAAATTTCCCATGATGCTGCACTGCAATTTTGCCCCAATTGGTTCCGTTGCTCGGAAGGGTAGCTGACAGGCATGGAGGGAATGAAACTGGAGGCTGGGGGAGAGATGGGAGCAATGGAGGGGGCCATCAGAGGCTGGGGGGAGCAACAAACTCTAGTTCCCAGAATTCCATAGACTCGAGCCAACAACAAACTCTAACTCCCACAATTCCATAGAACTGAGCCAGGACAGTTAAAGTGGAGTTAAACCAGATTATCTCCCCAGTGCGGATGCAACCTAAGAGAAGGCTACTGTTACAAAGGGAAGGAGAGCATGGAGAATAATTATAATAATTATAATAAAAATTATTTTAACATAATAATAATAATAATAATAATAATAATAATAATAATAATAAGTTATTAGTTTGGTGAGGCACCAGAGCTCTCTAACAGAGAAGGCTCAATGTCTCACGACACTACAGTTCCCAGAATTCCATAGCACTGAGCCAGGACAGTTAAAGTGGAGTTAAACTGGATTATCTCCCCAGTGTGGATGCAACCTAAGAGAAGGCAACTGTTACAAAGAGAAGGAGAGTGGATTGGATTCAGGGAGGTGGTATTTTAGGAAGTAGGGAAAATAAGGGATACCGGATCATTTCTGCATTCCTCCAAAATGGGTCTCCTTCAGATCCAAAGGATTTACTTCCAAGTAAATCTGCAGCTTCTACACTGATTATTTTGCAGTGAAAGAAATTTTTTATTAATTATTATTATTTTTATAATTCAACAACAACAACAACAACAACAACAACAACAACAACAATAATAATAATAATAATAATAATAATAATAAATGGATGGGGGCTCTAAAATGGAGGATAGATATAGATGTGGCTGAAATGGATGAGGAGAATGACAGGAGAATAAATGTAGATAGATATAGCTGAAATAGATGAGGAGAACGACAGGAGAATAGATGTAGATGAGGCTGAAATGGATGGGGGCTCTGACACGGAGGACCCGTTTGAATTTGGCTGCCAGGGATAGGAAAATAGAAGGGGGGAAGAAACATGAAGCAGTCATTCACATGAGGCTGTCATTCACGTGAAAGTGGAATTAGGCTCCCTTCTTAACCCCGGAAGTGCAAAGGTTCAGGATGCATTCAGACCCCCACTGAGCATGCACAAGGATCCCAATTCGAATCGTTGAATCCGCTTGGTATGCACCGGTGTGGTAATACAATTTGCAGTAACTCCGCTTTGCGTGAATCCGCATCATGTGAATTGCCTTGGATTTCATCCCCCCTCGATTCGGAAGGGCAACAGAAGGGCAGCCAGGTGTCATAAAACATGTGCATTATAACGTGAATTTGCATAGCTGAACCAGGAGTCACCCCAGATCAGAGCTTCAAAAACCTCCATGTGATAAACACCCATGTCCCTCATAAATGTATAAACTGCTCTATGCTTGACTCAGCATTTAGCACAGCTGGTTTGGTGTGATGTTCAGATGAAAGCCAAGGTGGCAGAGGCTTTCTTTGCAGTTCCCACGAGCCCAAATGGGCAAGAGGTTCTCCGAAATAAGCACAGCCATGCCTTGCTGTCCAGATATTGCTCCATCCTAGAGAAAGGATTTGCAAGTTAAACTTCAGATTAGAAATCAGTCAAAGGCAGAACCCATCCGTCCCTTTTGTGCCAGCTGCCGAGTGTGCTACAGCTGCCCACACAACAGATGGCCCCCTGGGAGACTAGAGTGACGGTTGGCGAAGCACGTACACTGTGCCTTTAAGGGGACCAGGATGAAACTTTATGTAACTGCGTGGGTTGATTGGAGCTCTTCCGCTGCCCATGCCAGCCAGTAATGAGAGAGAGAATGATGAGAATATCTGTAAGACACCAATCTGTTGCTGTTTAGGAGATAAATGCTCACATGCATTAGCTCAGATCTAGCAAAATATTATGGAATGGTAGTGGTTACCCGGGCAACAAAATTTTTCAGGAAAACCATGGCAAGCTTGTTCTGCTGTCAGCACATGGCACACAGAGGCACACATAGGAGCTGCTGAGGAATAGCAGACCCAGAGAGACCTAGATGCTTAGCCTGCAAAATGGCTATGCAAAGGATCAGGTAAGAGGATGCCAACTATGAAGGAAGATCAAGGAGGAAAGTGAAAAGGCAGGCTTATTGCTGAACATAAATAAAACAAAAATAATGACCATAGAGGATCTACACAAATTCAGCCCAGGGAATGAGGAAATAGAAATAATAAAAGAGGTCTCATATCTTGGATCAAACATTGATCAGAACAGGGACTGCAGTCAAGAAATCAAAAAACTAGGAATGAGGAGGGCAGCAATGAAAGAACTAGAAAAGATCCTAAAGAGTAAAGATAGAAAGTTAGAATCGTATAAGCCATTGTATTCCCTACTAATATGTATGGACGTGAGAACTGAGCAGTTAAGAAAGCGGATAGGAAGGGAATCCATTCATTTGATGATGTGGGTGCTGGAAGAAAAGGTGCTCGAGTTTACCATGGACAGCCAAAAGACAAACAGTGGGGGGTCCTAGAACAAATCACGCCTGAACTCTCCCTGGAAGCCAAGAGGATTAAACTGAGGCTATTGTACTTTGGCCACATCATGAGAAGGCACAACTCATGAATCCCATTGTGGGAGGGTGACTAAAATGGTGAAGGGTCTGGAAACCTTGCCCATGAGGAACGACTCAGGGAGATGGAGTTTATGCCTGGAGAAAATAGTTAAGAGAGGTGATATGATAGCCTCTGTTTAAAATTTTGAAGGATGTCATATTGTAGGAAGGGAGCAAGCTTGTTTTCTGCTGCTCCAGAGAGGACAGGACCCGGAGCATTGATGCAGAGCTCTGGAGGAAAAAGATTCCACCTCACATGATGAGGAACTTCTGAAGTAAGGGCTGTTCCCAGTGGACACGCACTCCCTTGGAGTGTGGTGGAGTTTCCTCTTTGGAGGTCTTTAGCGAGGCTGGATGGCCATATGTTAGGGTATGCTTTGATTGAGAGTTCCTGCATGGCAGGGGGTCGGATTGGATGGCCCTTGTGGTCTCTTCCACTCTAACTTCTCTGATTCTATGAAAGGAGGGATATAAATCCTGGAAATAATAAAATAAACTGCGTTTGAAAAAGCAATAACATTGGGAAAGGTGGAGGAAGTAGAAAAGGGAGGAAGACTACATACTAGCTCAGGGGTAGGCAACCTGTCGGCCCCGGGCCGGATGCGGCCCAGCAAGGCCTTGGGACCGGCCCCCGCCTGCGTCCCTGCCGCGATTGCCGCCCGGGCCTTTGGCCTCTCATGTGTAGGGCTGGGGCCTTTGGCCTATCAGTGAGGAGTGGGCAAGGGGGGGGGGCGCAAGCGGCAGGCAAGGGGGGGCAGCGCAGGCAAGGGGGGGCATTGTCTATGAAGCCTCCTGAAACATTCATTTATTAACAGTTTTTAAAAAATCAGCAGGTGTTTTTGCTGTTGTCCTCCATTTTTTTAATTAAAAAGTGTCCTCCTTTGAAAATTTTGTCCTACATTGTTGCCCTGTTTATTTATTACATAACCGTTTTTTTAAAAAATATTTTATTATTTTTTTTTTGGCTTCGGCCCCCCCCCCCCCCCAGTTGTCTGGGGCGGCCCCCGGCTCAAAAAGGTTGCCTACCCCTGTACTAGCTGGATGGAATCTATTACGAAGGTCACAGGTGTCAATTTACATGCAGAGCACTGGAGGGTTGGGAGTCTTTTGGAGATGTCTCATCCAAGGATTGCCATGAGTCGAGATCAACCCAAAAGCAGTTAACAACAAAGAAGATGCCTCCTGTTGGGCTGCCTCTTTTTTGGCTAAAGAATATGTCAACATGAGTTTCCTTTTGGGTGAACTACTTTCTGCCAAGCCCCACTAAACAGCACAATTTTTTAACTATGTTGCATTTCTTTTATTAGGTAAATCATTTTCAACACCAACTCCTCATATGATTCCATATTCTCCAGCATTGCAGATATGGCTGGGGAAGTCCTGATTAAACCTGTGTTATTATTCCACTTTTTCAGATGCTTTTAATCGAGATAATCTGAATTGGGAGAGGGGGATAATGCCATCACCTTTGCTAATCAAAGTTTTAAATGCTTCAGTTTTTGCAGCCCTGGCCCCACTACAACACTATTCACCTCCTTGTCATAAAGGTTTCCAGCTTTCATTATTTCAGATGTGATAGGCTGAGGAAAAGATTATCCTGTTTCCCATCATATTTTACAGACCCTGTACAAGGGAGTAACCACACATATATTTCATAATCAGGAATGGATGGAAAGGAGACACCTGGGTGTCACTGATATTTCAAATGACACTGTATGCCCCATGCCCCAATGGGAACCTGTCCAGTAGCACTGAGTGTACTGAACATGAGCTCAAACCGAACAGAATTCTGCGGGATGCAGGCAGGAAAGATATTGAGAGGTCCCAAACCAACATCCTCTGGAATGCTCCTGCCACAAATGAGAGGAGCCAAGTCAAGCAGTCTGGAGAAACTTTGTTATGTCTCTTCCACACATCATCTCAATATCAGCGTGGGAGTGCATCTCTGAAGAATTGGGGGGAAGGATATAATTTCTCCCACTTATTGATAAAAGTCCTTTCAGACTACATAATTCCACTTAATGATCAAAAAAAACATTCTATGGAACCCAGGTGTTTGTACTTTGATGATCACTAGAGTTCTTTGACAAGAATTCTAAACACTCCTCTTGAAACTACCAATCCCAGGATTCTAGGATATTCCCTTGGCAATTGAAATGGGACCTTAATATTATAACTGTGTGATCTGAAAGGGTCCTAAGCAAATTTCACCCTCCCATTAGACGTGTTTGGTGTAGCTCCACATTAGAGTCCAAGATAAAATATCCATTAGTAGAGCCCCAAATATCAAATGAATCCCATCTTTGTCTAAAAGTAAAGTACAGTGGGTAAAGTACAGTACCTTGGTATTCTCTAGGGTTTAGTTCCAGGACCCTTCGTGGATACCAAAATCCATGAATGTTCAATTAAGCACAATGCCATAGTAAAATGGCGTCCCTTATATAAAATATCAAAATCAAGGTTTGATTTTTGAAATTTATATGTATTAAAAATATTTTCAAGTCATGCTTGAATCGATGGATAAAAAAATCTGTGGATGTGGAGGGCTAACTGTACTAATTGCAGAACAAACCTTCCTCAGCAAGGACCAGTTGGAAAGCTGGAATTCAATACTGACTGATTGGAGTCCATTCTCCCTCCTTTAAAACTAGTTCTTTTCGCTAGCTGTCATGGGCTTTCTGCCACTAACATCAGCTGAAATATCAGCTGAAAATGAACTGAATTGAGAGGAAAAGATGAGTCCTTTACTATATAAAAGTGTACCCACTACCTGTTGTCAAACCGAAAATGAGAAAAATTGTATGATCTGAAATAGATACCAAACACACTACAGGTTGAATCTCCCTTATCCAGAATTCTAATATCCAAAACATTCCAAAATCTAAAATTGTCCACATTGGTGGCTGAGATAGTGACATCTTTGCTTACTGGTGCTTCAATATATACAAACTTTGTTTCATGCACAAAATTATAAAACATATTGTGTATAAAATTACTTTCAGGCTATGTGTATACGGTGTATTTACAATAAATTTTCTGCTTAGATTTGGGTCCCATTTCAAAGATATCTCATTTTATGTATATGCAAATATTTCAAAATCTGAAAAATTCTGAAATCCAAAATACATCTGGTCCTAAGCATTTTGGATAAGGGAAACTCAGCCTGTATTTCACAGGAGGCAGGTCCATTATCATCCAACAGATAATGGAGATTCATCAGGTTGCTTTTCAGGTCAAATTGCACCATCATTGTGCCATAGTTGTTTGGTGCAATGGGTCAGGATCTACCTTCGGTGGGTTGGAAGGCTCTGTTCATAGAAGGAACCTCCTGTATATTTTTCCTCTACACCAGAGCTCAACCCATTAGGTAAGTTACCTTGATCACCAGCATCTTCAGGAGACTGGAGGAGCTGTCATAGAAAAGAACTGATGGGTACCAAGGATGTAGCTATGGGGTGGTGGGGATGGTGAGGGCATTGACTCTCCCAAATAAGAATTCCACCTCCCAAATGAAATTTTTTCTTCAGTCTCCAAATTTCTGGCATTACAGAGAGTGAGATACTGAAAATGATTCACACCTAGAATGTTTGCTGCATGTTCATTCCTTTGGTAACTTTGCCTGTCCATTTTCATTGGATACTTACACTCTGTTTCTAACCACTCAACTGAAGTTTTAAGTTACTGCAATGCTAGAAATTTGAGGACCTAAGGAAAATTCCAAGGGGGGGGGAGGGCATAATTCTTATTTGGGAAAGCCAATCCCCTCATTTTGCACCCCAGTAGCAACACCACTATTGGATACTCTTCTTCTGCCAGTCTAATGGCACATGCTTTTGAATTCAGCCCAGTTTTTGTTCCATTGCCACTGCTGGGATTTAAAAACAAAACAAAATTCCATAATCAGCTGTGTGGAAGGAGGATAATATTTTGCTGCCACACAAGCCATGGGATAAAACATAAAACAGAAACGTTGACTCGCTTCAGGTATTTACATGCTTTATTTACTTAAAATGCTCTGTTAAAACATTCATGGTCCTAATGCATTCAGTAAGTGCTTGAGCTACACTGTGCATATTTTTGAATTGGGACCGTGTGTGTGTGTGCATGTGTGCGCACAGATTTCAGATCTTCCAAGGTCCTGTGGATGTTGCTGAAATCTAATAGGACACGAAGAGATCTTAGGAAAATTATGGTACATGGTTACCTTTTCTAAAGGGTAGTGAGGGCCTCATTTTCTTAAACTCCTCCTGGAATCAACACCTATTTGCTGATGATAATCAGGAAGGATACTTGAGTTACCAACCAGCTGCCTTCAGTAGATCTGTTTTGATCTATTGACGTTCCTTTCCATGGACACCCCCTCCATGGTCGTGCCCTCTCAGAGGCTGCTATTTTGTAAAACTGCTGGATATTTCAAGCACCTTGGAAATGCAATCTACCTCACTTTGGATCTGCTGATTGCCAGCCACGTGATGATTATGCTGCCATTTGCTGTAATGTTATATTACCAAGCAGTTGCTTAATGAAGGGTGAGAGGGAGGGAGAATGTAGGACTGACTCAGGGCCGACAGCTGCTTTGCAGTTTGTAAATCTGGAATGTAATCTGAGGATTGGAGGGAATCAGGAGCTGCAGCCCAGCACCAGAAATTTTGTGGCAGATGGCCTCATTCACATGTGCATGCATATGAACATACTACTCAGCATTTGCTTACTCAGCATTTGCCACTGAATGTATGAACTGCCTTTGATGAAAAATATTGTAATTGAAGAGATGTACAAGTAGGGTGCAGACTTTTTTTAAATGGAAACAGCACACACCAGATAGGTCCATGCTCTTCTTTACTCCAGGGTGTCTACCTCACTAAATAATTAGAACATTTTGAGCCCACTTTAATTGCCATGGAGATATTCTGAGGAATCTTGAGATTTGTAATTTGGTAAAGCAATTTGGTTTCTCTCAAAACTACACATCCTTGGCTTTCACAGGATAGCATCATGGTAGCTGAAGTGATGATAAAGTGGTATAAAAATGTTGTAATGGGGTAAGTGTGAAAGAAACCTAAATAGTTTCAAGCAATCAAGTTGTTAAAAAACTGCATTTGTACTGGGAGCAAATAATATATAGGGACAATAGGCTGGCTATTGTCCCTAATTTCTAGAGAAGAATTTTCTGTTGAAATTTCCAGGTCCAGTTTAAATCTAAAGAACCTAAAGAGAGCAGCCATCTCGAAGTTGTTCATGAATGTGTAGCATTAGGACAACAGGACTCCAGGTTATGCGCAATTTTCAATCACTATCCATATATCAGGACTTTATTTGAGACATTTTGGCTCAGTACAGACCACCAGGACGTGACGTCCTGTTGGTGATAGCAGGGCTTGGCAGCACGTACCAAACAGATGCTGCCAAGCCTTATGATGTACGGGCAGCGCCATTACTGTGCCACCCCGCCCACATGGGCGTGTGTGTATGACGTGTGGATGCACAGGAAGCAACATCAAAGCGATGCAGCCCTTATGACATCCCAAAAAGGAGCCATAGCATTGCTACAAAGTTTGGTTGCTACGGCAAAACTGCAGGCCAAAAATGGGCACCTACAAACTGCCCTTTCAGGGTGGTCTGTACTGCACCTGAGTTTGTGCAAAAATGAACATTTCTTTGTACAGAAATTGTTTTCTCTGCAAAAGCAGTATTTGCAAATTCTTGGATAAAAAATTACTTGCTAAGTTGTGTTTTCTGCACTCACCCCATGTTTTCTGCACATAAAATAGAGTATTTGTACAATTAATGTTAATTTATGCTGTGTTTTAAGGGGCACAAATTCATGTTTCCTGTGTAGAAAGCAGTATTTAATAATAATAATAATAATAATAATAATAATAATAATAGGTTTTATTTATATAC
>NC_056523.1:50431592-50452161 GCF_019175285.1 Sceloporus undulatus
CCCCTCCCAACCACCCCCCCCCCTCAACTTCCAGGCATTCAGCTGCACGAGGAAAAGAGAGGCTCATTCTGTATCAGAGCTGAATGTGTTCCCTCAGCTATTGGGGAGGAGGGGATCCAGGCCTTAGTTAAGTACTGTATACACTGATACAGGACCCTGGCCCATGCTTCCACTTGTTCTGAATGGACAGTAACATAGAAGCCATGAAGTTTTAAGCCTAGAGTCTAAGGAGAAGGTATCCCATAACATAAGATACATAGCATTGTAATAAGTAGGTACATGAGCATTTGTGGCCCTTTACTGGATAGTACATTGATAGATATCATGAAACATGTATCTTTGTTGAATGAAAGATTTGTAATTATAGCTCATAACATTTGATTTAATTTGTCTCAATGTTTAAAAGCCATTTATCCTAAAGATATTGCTAATCACATGGAAATGGAATCTTAAGAGAAGAACACTAAACACTGGAAGAAATGTAGCAGGCTTCAAGGTCAGACAGCCCTGAGACACGTTTGTAGGGGGAAGTTTAATGGAGCAGCACCGTTATCATTTCAAGTCTCTAAAAAGCTATAGATCAGAGAAGGAAGACTCACCACTCCTCAATGGGTTCTTACCATGTTCTCAGTCTCACGGTGATGCGGAGGTATAGTCATGGGATTTGAACAATACCATCTGGAATAAGAACAGATAATTTCAGAATCAGAGAGCAGCTCAGCTAAGAGAAGCTATATCAACAGCCAGTATGCTCCATATGTATGTTTCATAATATGGATTCTTAACAGGATGAAGTTGGTTAGAGAATCTTGAAATATTCTGACCCTTTTTTTTATCAGTGAGTGAAACAAGCAAGAAACCAGCTATTTATAGCACAGCGCATACTGTAAATCAGTTCAGGCTTTGTAGTTGACAGGACTCTATAAACTGCACGTCTTTTTATTTACTATGCCACTGCCAGCTGGGCACAGAAATCTATGTCAAGGCAAGAATCCTCCTCCCATGGTGGTCAAGAGAGAATGCTTGCTATAATATGATGGCACATTTCACATTTGTCATGACAAATACAGAAGGTGTCAAGATGTTGGATGTTTGCTTGGGTCCTTCCCAATGACCTAACCAAGACAATTACTGTTCCACTTAGAGTTGCTATTTGATTCTTTTGTATATATGTTAGTGTATGTATGTATGTATGTATGTATTCTTTTACGGGGCTTTAGTGGATTTTATTGGGGTCTTTTGCATAATAATGGCTTTTAGTCAAAGATAATAAACAATTGACTGACAGAGGCGGGATCATGGTCATGATGATGGGAAGTTGCTACACAGTGTACATGGGTGAGATTTTGGGGATCTGTACGGAAAATTGGATGTGTGTCAACAGCTTGGTTGCTACTGTTCCCCTCCCCCCCCAACACCATCTCTAGTGTCCCAAATACCTACTTTTTCTGAAGACGCCAGCTCGAAAGGGGTCAGGAAGAAAATTTTCTAGAACATGGCCACATAGCCCGAAAAACCCACACAAAAAACTATAAATCCATACTTTGTTCTTATGTTTATATCTCTTTTTTATCCAGTGAGCTCAATTTAAATGGGCATGGCACTTTTCCTCCTCACAAAGTAATGCTATTACAGATATTTCTGATCATAGTTTTAAAATATCAATGAAGAGAACCTATCCTAAAGGTATTACTGAGAATGACCTGGAAACAACTCCTTGGGTTATAAAAACTTTTAAATGATATGATGGTGGATGATGATGAAGATAAGATTAGTTTGAACATGATTTACTTTTGTGAAACTCATGCTGTAATCAAAACATTTCTTTTTAAGTTTGTGCAGACTTACGTTTATGATCCGTTCTAGAAACTTCTCTGATATCAATGCCAAACTGACTGTAGGTCATGTCTTGGGTCCCCCCCCCCCCCCTATAGAGCTAGTAGGAGGTCATGCAGATGGAGGTCAGCTTATTTTCTGCGCTCCGAGAGATAGAAGGAATATAAATATATTCAAATTACAAGAAAAAAGATTCTACTACACATGAGCTGAGAAGAATGTCTTAACTGTAAGAACTGTGCAATAGTGGAGGATTGCCTTGGTGGTGGGGGACTCTCCTTTGAGTTCTTTAAAAAGAGGTTGGATGGCATCTCTCAGGAGGGCTTTAGTTGTGTATGCTTACATGGAGTGAGGGAGTTGGGCCTAGGTGGCTTTGGGCAGTCCCTTCTAACCACTTCTGAGGCCCAGTACATACCTGTGAAACGGGTTGGCTGATGGCGGCTGATTCCCTCGGAAGGACACTGCAGCCACCAAAACATGTGGCGTCCCTCTGGAGTGTAAAAGAAACCGTGTTCTTGGGTTCTTTTTGTCGCATTGTTGTGTACAACACGAGCTGCACAGCATCCCTGTGGCAGCACCATATAGAGAGGACACCGGCATGATGACGAATGCTGTAGTTACTACGGTTAGGGAGGGTGTGGTTGCGTGTGCTCCCTACCTAGTACCAGCGGCAGCACCGCTTTAGTGCCAATGTGTACCGGGCCTAGATTTCATGAACTTGGTTGTGCTCTTATTTGCTGGTGAACTCTGAAAGAAACCCACTCCTTGAACACAATACAAACTGGTCTGAATTCATCCTCAGAAGCAGCCCATCGATCTTGTGGGAAACAGGCCACCACTGCGTGTAGAATTAGATGCTAGAGCTGTAATGCATCTGAAGTGAAAAAGCTGTCTTGTCCCTGTTGCCCAGAGGCGGAGAAAACAAATTGTCCCGGTCACGGCCGGAACGGTTCCAGTGTCTTTTAGCCTTCTGTTCCCGAGGGACGACAGAATGGGTTTGTTCTCAGTTGCAATCTGATTGGGCACTTAGAAAGCTAAATATAAATGCACCTGTCAATGTCATTGGCAGATATTGCTGTTCACTTGAATGCCTTCTTGATCGCCTTATTTTGCAAGAGTCCCAACTCCACCTCGGCGCCCATAGCCCGACTGTGTGCGTGCCAAGGTGCTAGACATTTAACCTCAGCCCTTGGGGGTGGTGAAATTGACCAGTAACAGGAGGCCAATGAAAGTACGGGAGACTTAATGGAGTTTACAGTCCACAAGAAAATGGATTAAATTATTAGGATGTGACAGCTAAGAAGAACGTGCCTGTCTCTGTTAATCTCCAGTAGGATAATGTAACTAAGAAAGGGGCACAGAATAGTTGGGGAGTGCAGGTAAAAGAAGCAGACTGTTATCAGGTTACGTTGGACCAATGTGTGAGCCACAAACTAAAAAACTGTTGTGTGAAATTCAGCACTTGTGATCTGTGAGATAAGCTCATTTTCAGCATTCAGCATTACTTGTTCACATTATGAACATACCCATATCTTGCAATTTATGATTTATATTAGCTGCTGTTAGACATGGGGTCTCTTTTAAAAGGATTCTATTTAATGACCTTATGACAATGGAATATTTCTCATTTTCGCTTTTCTCTAAAACTGTAATATCCATCTTTTCCTATTCATATGCTAAAGATTATTGTTCTTTTACTTACTTTCCCCCCTATTGTTCTTCTGCTATTGTATTCTCGAGTTTGTTGCTTTTTACAGTTATTATTGTTTTGCGCTAGTATATAGGAGTTGTAGAACTACAATCCCTTTCATTGGCTATAGTTGGGCTTGTTACATATTGAAAGGATTTCTTAACTTGCATGGTGTTGTAGGACAGTGCTGGGGCTTGTGGGTAGTTGGGGAATCTCCTCCTGGCTAAGAATTCTAAATGCCCTGGGCTAAACCTGCAATCCCAGGATTGCATATACAATGGGAGCCATGACAGTGATTGATTTGAAGTGGAATACATAGTGCTATACTTAGTTTGGTTTGTGATGGGTGAAATGGTTCTACTGGCAGAACCCAACATTCCTGCTTGCTATGTTATAGTATTACAAATGCTAAAGACATGTTAAAATTGGTCCTACAATAATTTTACAAATCCAGTTATGATAATAAATCCAGCAAAGCACGTCTAAACTAGAAAGATTTGTTTTCTTTTGTTATGTAAAAAACTTACTTGCCAAATGGTCTGTTGGCTATGAGGAGTTCATCTTTGCATCTGGTAAAGTGCATATGTTGCCTTTGGCTTTTGCCATTGGGTAATGTGATTATACATGATCGCTGGTTAGTTCTCATATGCATGTCACCATAACTGACATTTTCGAGAGTAGTTCACCTTAATGCCAAATACCACAACTCGGTGAAGACAGAAAACCAACATTTTCCTACATACTAGAATACTAAAACCACTGCTTGCCTGTGAGGGACAGTGCATTAGAAGGAATGTGATATGTGAGTGGAAGAAGGTTCTGTCTGACACTCTGCTCAACTAAATGAAGAACAATAAGTTTCTATAAACCAAATGGCTGATACCTGAAGACCTATGTTATCTACAGCCGCCCGTGTATGGCCATGCATGCGTAAAGGCTGAGAGAAGTGTTAGCCTCTGCAAATCAACAAGGGAGACCTTTATATCTCGAGCTTTTGGGGTACAGCCCAGCAAAAGAAAAGAAAAAAGAAAAGGAAAAAGAAACAGAAAAAAACGTTGTCACTGAATAGGACATGGACTGTGTGTTGTCTCGCATTTAAAGCTTCTTCTAATTCCTCCATGCATGGACTTCATGAGTGGGGGAAGGAATGGCGATGAGTTAGGGCTTGTATCAGTAAACTCTATTCATGGAAAGAGACTGTTGACCAAGTGACCATGGTGTTGTGATGCACTAACGGCTGCACATCACACACATGGTTAAACATACACATGCCGAGATTGTCGCCTCCAGGTCTTTGTCTGCCACTCTGTGAGGTGGAAGGATGTGCCTCTGACAACAACACTGTAGAAATGAAATCAGAAAAAATAAAAAGTTTGACAAGATGCTTGAGCACTTCTCTACCAGAGTGCTGGGATGCCTCACAAAACCACAAATCACCAGGATTTGCTGGTAGGATTGGGAAGCCTTGGGGCAGTGAAGGTGGTGCAAACTGGCAATTATTTCTAAACGTGTAGAAACCCTAAGAGTTCCATTTGGGTGGCAATATGAATTGAGGCATGCGCAGAGGATATGTCTCCTGAGTGACTAAAACATGTCAGTTCTCAGGATGGTTGTGAGCATAAAACCTGTCTTTACCATCTCAAACTCATCATAGTTGCCTGTCCATGGGTTAGGACCTCTTGAGGATCTCCCTGAAGTCTCGTGAATGCCAGATGTGGGCCAAAAGTGGATGCTTTTAAAAGGGTACTTAAAAATGGGGGGGGGGGGGGTAAGGGTAAAGAAGTAGATTTTTAATGGAGGACCTATGATCAGTATGATCACAAATTGCATTGAGAATATGATCAAGATGCAAACTGTTTCTAGGTTTTAATGATGTTTCTTTCCTTGTAACTACAGTGGTGCCTCGGGTTACGAAATTAATTCGTTCCGTGGCACCGTTCGTAACCCGAAAAGCTTTCGTAAGCCGAACTGCCATAGGCGCTAATGGGGGAAAAGCCGCGGATTCCTGTTGCGAAAAACGCCGAAAAAAGCACCAAAAGTTTTTTCGTACCCGAAAAAAACATCGTAACCCGGAACACATGTTTTCTCTATGGGATTTTTTTCGTATCCCGGAAAATTCGTAACCTGTGGTATTTCGTATCCCGAGGGTACCACTGTTTTATGCACCTGGCTCTGTTGGTAGATGTTCAGATTTATCCTTCTTTGTGTTTTTTTAAATGATCCTACAACCTACCTTTCCACACCCATCCTTAAAGGGCCAGAAAGGTTATTTGAGGCCCGTAGATCCCTTGTGGAGAGGTCCATAGTTAAATTGGATGTCTGTATAGCCATACAAGAGAATCAATATCTCTTTGAGAGAAACTGATTTGATAGTCCTAATGTCCATTAGAAACATTCATGTCTAACAAGTTATTTCACTTCTTATGTTCACATCTTTCAATACTTAGGAGTTTCCCAAATCACTTCATAATCCCTTTTATGGGTTCAGCAACAACTCTCGGATTCAACACACTAGAGGATGATTATAAGATTAGCACACATTCACATATGTGTCTCTGTTTGGTTTCTTTGTGGGTTTTTTAACTCCGGGCTATTGTGTCCATGTTCTGGAAGACTTTATTTCCCGACATTTCGCCAGCATCTGTGGTGGCATCTAACCATTGCCACCATCTGCCCTGTACTTCTTTGGACAATGCTAGCAACTATTGTTCTGTGAACAAATGTTACGTATTAGTTGTGATTAGTTTTATTGATTAATCAAAGGCCAGCTTGCAATCTGGAAGTCCCATTCTTAAAACTCTGGACTCGGCGATTCCTGTTAGAAACTGCAAGTTGAACAGAAATGTATGGCTTAAGAAATAAGCAATATGCAATAAAGACCAATGTGGATTTAGCATATACAGAAAGTTTCTGCTCAAGTTGGCCAGCTGCATGCACTTGCCATGCCGCTAAGAATAATGGTGCTGTGTCCCAGCTGGTTGATAGTAGCATATCTTTTATTAAACAATTTATTGATCAACCATTGCCAGTAGATGGCACTTGTCTCTTAACAGAGCAGGGCGGCAGAGCTAGTTTTGCATTATGAGACAACAGGACCAATGAGCTTTCATTAGACATTCTTATACGCTTCCCTTTGCACTAGTCCAGATGGGTTCACCACCTCTGCATTTTCTATTTTTATTGTGACTGTCCATACACTACCCTTTGAATCCAACTAGCCTCCCAAGTGATCTGCCTTCTTCTACCGTTAAGACAGATATCAGCTCTTAATACTTCTGTGACTAGCCTGCTTCTTTGATGTAAAAAAGGATTCTGAGGATTCAGCTAATACTCTATCATTTAACAAGAGGATGTAATGACCAGTTTTTATTACCGGTGCTGACCTACTGGATATGAAAACTGTGTCAAAAACCCTCTGACTAACTCAGATGGAAATAGATTGAAACACAAACACTCATGCTTTAAAGCACTTCTCTCTGTGGTGATAATACCTTGTCCCACTTAATATATTCATATGTGGCATCTTCCTTCCGTCCTTCCTTAAGTTATTCCTTATGCTTAGTTCTTAGGATTGTGTGTTGTTGTGTAGCTCACTTCATTTCTGACCTATGGTGACCCTAAGGTGAACCTATATCAGGGTTTTCTTAGCAAATTTCTTCAGAGGGGGTTTGCCACTGCCTCCCTCTGAGGCCGAGCGAGTGGACTTGCCCAAGGTCACCCAGTGGGTTTACAGGCTAAGCTGGGTTCAATCTTGATCGCTAGAGTCATAATCCAATGCTTCAAACTGCTACATTTAAAGACCTAGTATCCACACATAAATTCAAATAATGTTCTCAAGGATTGGAATACTTCTGTCCTCTACTTTCAAAGTTTTAAAACTCTGAAATTTTAATAGGTATTTTCCCTCTATGCCATTTTGAAGCTCCTGTGGCATAGGACTAATTGACTTTAGCAGTGCATTGCAGTCTTCTCAGCTGGCATGATCTACAGATGCTGGACTATAAATCCCATTATCCCAGGTTGTGCTTATCCTTTCTGCAGATGATGGTAGTTGTAATCCAACATATTGAAAGCCAATGGGAGACTCCTCCCTGTGGCTTTTACATACCAGTTTTCTGCATGCGGAAGTATTTTATGTGGAGAATGTTAAGTATACAATCTAGAGATGAAAGATTATTGGAATATCAAACCAATGGTGAAAAATGAGTGTTGGGAAACTGTCATAAATCAGAATAGTGCCATAGGTTCATCATGATCCTAATTGGTGAGAATTGTGTAGAACTGTGAAAAACCCATTTTTCAACATATTCTGGACAAAAATTGCAGGTTAATTTTCTATAGAAAGTTTGTTTTATGTAGAGAAATGATGATTTCTGTGCAGGAAACTTATCCTCTGGGCAAAAGGTGCTTTTTGTGTACAAAATAAGTCCCAACTGTGAATAGTATTACATGACTTTCTCATAGCAAGAGAGGAAAAAAAGTGAAGTATTGCTTTCTGCCTGCAAATGCAAAAACTTATGAGATTTACCTCCCTAAAAATTACAAATTCCTTTTGCACTCTGGAGTGGCTGCATGGGTCCCTACCCAAGCATAGATGCTAGACAACATGCTAGAATGGTGGTAGGCATAAAAATTACTTTTGCAATAGCATTTGGCATGTGTCAGTGGCAGACATTGCATTTTTATGGTTAAGTCTGCAGAACTCTCTTGAGAATGCTTGTCTAGTATTCTCTAGAACTGTCATCTTATTCTTTATTAGACAATGCGGTAAATATGATTACAGAATCTGAAAGATTGTTCACAGAATTCTAATTTCTGAATTCCTGCCCCTACACAAAAAGCAGTCATATAAACCAATTACACGTGAAAACTTCATTAATTTTCCTCTTTCCATTTCACGCAGCAAGTTTTCCATCTCTCGTTATTATTTTAGAAGAAAGCACATTTGCAAATCGTAAGTGAAAACCACAAAACATTAATTAATTTGGCAATTTTACTGATGCATCGAGCAACTAAAAATAGATAATTGCTGAATTTCCCCCAGAACAAAACATTAATAGAGGTGAGATCATATATCTATCAAAGTTATACTCTTCTTATTCCAAGAATTTACATTTATGTGGTGGTCTCATTGTCACATTTCAAACCATTTTGAGGTAATTTGTCCAAGGCTACCCCACTGATTTTCATCTAGCTAAAACTGGATTTCAAATCAGATATGAGAGCCATATGGCTAGTGGTTTGAGTGTTGGACTACAACTCTGGTGACCAGGGTTCAAATCTGTTTGCAGCCATGAAAAGCCACTGGGTGACTGGGCAAGTCACACTTCTCTCAGTCTCAGAGGACTGCCTCACTTCCACTTGCTCTCACACCTGGCCAGGCCGGAGAGCAAGGCAGCAGAAAGGATGGGAGTGGGTAGTTCAGCTACTGCTCCGCCACTGCTCAGTAGCTTTTCCGGGTCTGGCTTAGTGGGTGCTGGCTGGTGGAGGGCAAGACAGTAGGAAGGAGGAGAATGGGGCAGTCCACGTACTGCTGTCCAACAGCTTTCTGGGTCTGGTTGGGCAGGTGGCTGGCTGGGTGGGAGGGTGAGGCAGGGTGAGGGCAGGGCAGTCCGTTGCCACTACCACCCAGCACCCCTTTCCGTTATTACCACACTGGGGACACCAACCCTAGTGATGCCATTGATTAGTTATAGTGGACAAACTCATTTAGTTCCCATTAAACTTTAGGTGGGGACAATACCACACTACACTGTTCACAGACTCATAGAGGTGGGACCAGCACACACGGGCCATCCAGTCCAACCCTCTGCCATGCAGGAACTCACAATCCAAGCACCCTGACAGATGGACCACCCAGTCTCGTTTTAAAATCTCCAAAGAAGGAGACTTCACCACTCTCTGAGGGAGTGTGTTGCACCGTCGAACAGCTCTTACACGTTAGGAGGTTCTTCCTAGTTGAGATGGAATCTGTATTGCGCTATTATTCCACTTTTACAGTTTTTTGTATGTTTTTCGGGCTATGTGGCCCAACTCCCCCCCCAAAAAAAAACCCCATTGGTGCTGGCCGTGTGAAGCCCTCCACTTCACATATTTCACTTTTTGCTATGGTTGGCTCCTGTGGATCCTGGGATTTTGCGCAGTTTAGAGAGAAGGGCATTTACCATTCTCAGCTGGAGAGCTCTTAGGCATCTCAAACAATACAACACCCAGAACTGCCACAGGAGGCAGCCATAGCAGTAAAAGTAGAATAATAGTGTATGAGCATAAACTCTTGCCTAAACTCCTCTACACATCGCAGAGGGAAATCTGGAAAAGAGCTGCTGTCACTGTTTTCATAGTGACCCGTAAATAGTTGACCTGTGATTTAGGGGTCAATTTTTGGGCATAAATTTTTAGACCTATAGACAGGTATATATGTTATGTTAAAGTTAAAGATGTTAGGTTCAAGTTATGTTAATGTTAAACAGTTTAAAGAAGTTCAAGTTAAAAGTACTGTTCCTGGAAATTATTTCTTTAAAGAAAAATTGGTACCAGAGACACGTATAAGAGGAAGTATAGGGAGAGGTTTCCACACTAGACGACACACACACAAACAAACACAACAGTAAAGTTCAACATGTTCATCAGGTTTTAATTCAAAACAAAAAATAGCATGTGTGAAGTGAAACAAACCAGGTCAGGTAAGCCTTGCATACGTAAATTAATATTCTGACCTCCTACAGAACCACTTGAGACATTTCTACCAAAATGAGTTGTTGTGCGCCTTACAGTCATTTCCAATTAAATAATAACTAATAAAAAACTTTTATTTATATCCCGCCTCTCTGTCCATGATATCGAGGCAGTTTACAGATTAAACTACATACAAACCCCATATCCCAACAGTTCCCACTTCCTTAAAACATCAAATTAAGCAATTAACTATAAAGCCACACTTATGGTGATCCTAGGTTGAAGACCCTATCATGGGGTTTTCCATGATAGAGGAAAGCAAGGCAAACTCCCTCTGAACAAATCTTGCCAAGAAAACCTCCATATAGGTCTGCCTTA
This sequence comes from Sceloporus undulatus, assembly GCF_019175285.1. Taxonomy (NCBI): domain Eukaryota; kingdom Metazoa; phylum Chordata; class Lepidosauria; order Squamata; family Phrynosomatidae; genus Sceloporus; species Sceloporus undulatus. The sequence continues at coordinate 50,442,172 of NC_056523.1, forward strand.
GGATCACCCTAATTCAGAAATGACTTGAAGGCACAGAACAAACACAACACACGTGCATGTATGCATTTATTGATTTCTGACCCTGTCTGACTCTGAAGGAAGCTCACGACTTGGCCATCTGCCACACATGTTCTGTTGCTCCAGCATGGAGGCCCAGCAACACACTTTCTCACAATCTAGGGTGATCCTTGATGGTCATTTGGGAATAATATCCCTTTGCATTAGTCTTTGCATCTTCTGTAAATTAAACTTGTGAAATTATGACCATAATGTATGAACAAACAGATCACCAGTTCTGGAAAGCTATTCCAGAATACACATTTAAACTCCTCTCTGGGTTATTTTGACACACCAGGGGAAAAAAAAATCCAGGCCCACTTCCAAGGTACTTTCTTTTCCAGGCCAGATGTTTCCTCACCTTCCTATTTCATTTGCATTTGAGAGCGAGCAGACTTGGAAAGCTACTTCTAAAAAGTAATGTAATGCTATATTTCCAGGTCCAGGTAATAATTAGTCAAAATAAAAAAAGATCCAGATGGGGCTGCAGGTTGATCATGGCCGTAGCTCTCAGGGAGTGCGGTTCAAGGCTATGTTCTCCTGTGATGTCCTAGAGTGTTTTCAGCTTTCACCTGGATTTTTTCTAAAACAGAAAATAAAACAGGCCAACAGTTAATTGAGGAATAGTCCAATCCATTTCTTGCAGTGTAGATTTCCCATCTGTGCACCAACATTTCAACAGTAAAAAATAGAACATGTGGCCAGAACAACTTGAGAGTGTGGTCAAGAGATGCAAAAGTTATTAGTGATGAAAAAAACACAAAACTAGAAAAGGCTACAATAGTTTGATTTTGCCTGGTCTAAAGAGAGAACACAGATTCTGCACCCTTCTCTCCTCTTCCCACTCACTCACGCAAAGTGCTTTTGCATACTGAACTCAGTTTGCACAACTAACGTAGGAGGAAGGGGAAAAAGGAGAGAGGAAGAAGGAGAGAAAACTGAAACATGGGATGACAGGGCCAATTTGGACTATTCTGCCAGTTGGAGGGCTTGGTGCCATCTTTTGTTGCAGTACACTTCAATCTTCCTGGGTGTTCTCTCTCTGATCTCAGCACCAGTAGCGTCACTTGGGGAGTGCAGGGGTGCGGATCACACCGAGTGCACCACTGAAGGGGGGTGACACCCTGTTGCGCCCCCACCTCATGCTGCACGCCATGGTGCGTGACGGGGAAACAGGGCAGCACCCCCGTCCCTGCCTGCAAAGCTTCTTTAGAGTAAAGCCCGGGGACAAGGGAGAGGGTCTGGCAACCCCCGTCCCTGCCCCACGCCACTTTACTCTGAAGCAAAGCCATGTTGTATTGCTGATGGTATTTTACCGGTTGTAATCCCACCTCAATCTGCAGTGGAGCAGGTGGGAAATATACAAATAATAATAATAATAATAATATAATAATAATCAATAATAATATGTTGGGGCAGGGAGTTGGGAGCAAGCCCTTTTGCTCTGCCCAAAGCCCTGGTGTGGGATACCACTGCTCAGCACAGCAGTCCTTGAACAAAAAAAAAACTACAAGGAGTGGAAAAGAATACCTGAATTAGGATATTCATAACTCCAACCATCAACCATGGGTTGGACAAAGACAATGGTTCTTCATGGGCATACTTTCACTACATGCATCTGAGAAAGTAGACCAAGTCTACACAAAGAACCATGCTACAGCATCTTGCACAGTTAGTCTCAAAGTGCTACCAAATCCCTTTGTTACTGATATTCTAGACTACATGGCTATGTCTCTGACATGCTCTTAAAAAGTAATTAAAATGGTTGTCCCTTACTGTTTCCCCCAAACTCATCAGATGCTGGTCAATTCTACAAAACACCACACTATTCCATCCATCTGTTGTTATCTTACCACCCACACAACCATGAGCACAACACTGAGCCACTTCTTCCTTCAAGCCACCTTTTAGTAGACTGCAACCTTGGAATTGTAAAAGTAATTAAAGTTACATTTACACCACAGAAGAGTGAAATTATCTCTCATTAAGCTATTATTAACCTGTGATAGTTTATCAATGGAGGGTGTGAAGACACACCCAACTAAAGGTGGTGGCAGGTTTGGATGTGCAATGCCGGGACCCTGGTGGGATCAAACTCTTTTATCCAAAGCTCAGAAGCTGAATGTAAAGTTCAAAAAGGGGGAAGTTTAATTTAAAGAACAAAAATAAAGGTTTTCTCTCCCAGCTTAGATAAAAGAACTTTACAGACTTTCAGCAATCTTCAGGGTGTCATCTCTCTGTGTCTGATCTTGGTTTGATCTCCTCTCTCAATGGAGCTGGTGCAGGGTCTTTCAGCTCCTGAATTCTTTGTCTTCTTTGATGCTGGTAACTAAATGGTAACACGTGTATGAATGCCCTTCCGGCTGCCTGGGCCTGTTTGCCACCAAAAGACAGCCTCTGCCTGCTCAAAGCAAAGACTACTCCAAACGAGAAGCCTTTAGCAAAAAACAGAGATGCTGGGAAAGGGCAAACCAAACCTGGAAAAATGCAGGGGATCCTACAGCTCCTCCCACAACTAATACAATGAATTTTCCTACACTAAAATTTATATGGCCTGAACCAACAAAAGAAAATACAGGGGAGATTCAAATAGTCCTGGCAGGACATCACAGAGGGCGAATTTGAAAATCCTGTGCAGAAACGGGATTTTAAAATCTGGGTGTTGTTTGTCAGGCATTGGCATGAAAGATAAATAATGCAAAATAATCCAAAGGGAAAAAATCCTTTGTACTTTTGGAATTTAGCAAAAGTAAAAAGGAGCTGGTTTGACGACTTTGCGTTTGAGTTATTTTTGCGTTGTTTCTCTTTCATGTAAATGTCATCTGAAAAACATCCAGCAAATGTGGGGTTTTCAACTTTATGTTTGGGTTAAACCTGAATGTCTGAAAAACAACCGCAAATGCGCGTTGTTTCAGTTTAAATTTAGTTTTTGTGTGGGATTCATCCCGTGTGATAAATTCCAGTTATTCTTTTTTTTAAAAAAATTAGGGAAAGGGATTGGTTATGGATTACTGTTATTGTAACTGGTTACCTCCAAGCATTAGTGGAGCTAATAACTATTGCCCCAAATTTACGTGGTCATGACTGGAGTGATTCTTTGAATCAGTGAGTTACCAGAGTCAGATCTTGCACCCTTTCAGAGTTCAGCAGTCCAGTTCTCGTGCTCTTCAGACATTTATTATTCAGTAACAAATGAAGTTTATGGCTAGACTTCTGCAAAGGAGAACTGCCCTCATCTACCGTCTCCATCCTGTTGTAACCCATATCCCACCCTCTAGTTTCACAGCTTTCCACTGATTTGTTTCCAGTTTTAATCATACCCACCTAGGACCCATTTTGGGCTCATCCATCCAGGCCTACTTTACTAACTTTCATTCTGCAAAAAGTTGGCTTAAGAAAAATACTCTAACACACATCTGTGCATATTTGATCCAAGCAGTATCTCCCAGCTAGACCATCAACATTCATTTTGATCATTGACTATAGTTCTCATTAGTTTTCATGTAATGTTTTATATGTATATCAAACTATGACATTATTGATGTGCATACATTGAGCATAACTCAAACTCAAATATCTATTTATTACATAGACAACACAGTAATACAAAGTTAAGACAGTCTTACTGGATTCTAACACTTGGGCTACACCCACACTGCAGAATAATCCAATTTGACATTACTTTTATGCAATAGCTCAGTGTATGTAATGGAATTCTGGGAAGTGGACTCTGGTACCACAACAAACTACACTCCCGCAATTCCATTGCATTGAGCCTTGGCAGCTAAAATGGTGCCAAGCATATTATGCCTGCACGTGCAGATGCAGCCTAAATGTGACTCCCCTGTAACAGTTGACTCAGTGGGTTATTTCAGTTGAGGATAACCAATAGGATTTTAGCTAATGTGTGTTATTGTTAAATAAGCAAAAAGAAATTCATTGTAGTGCATTGTGGCTCATGCATTAATACATTTTGTGTGATGATCCACCCTCACAGCTGGGTATAAAACTGGGAAGCTTTCTGAATCTTTCTCACCTTAATTTTCCTGCTATCTCACACCATCAGTTTGCCCAGCTTAATGCCAAGAAACAGGACAGGCCAAAGATACATTTCTGCTTGAAGGAAAGCTCCTCCTTTCCCCCCAAATCCAGGTGTTCAGTACTCCAAGGCCAAGCAAGCAATTTGAGCATCTGAAGCAGAAAATCTCACCAGTGCTTCCCTCTCCTTCCTGGGAAGTAAAAAGGAAACCATCATAAATTAAATGACTTCATAATTTGTTGCTTTTTCATGACATCTGTTGCCTGAGGTAGAATTGTCTTTCTGCCTAATTATAAGAATGTCCCTGCTAATTAAAAACAAACGAACACCCAAACCCAAACCCAAGGCAACCTTGCAATTTCCCTGTCAGGCTGAACTGGCATGGGAAAAAACACTGAGATCATTCCAGGCCCCTGGGATTTCTTCTAGTGATGTTGATCCGCTAGAGGGGGAAGATTAGGGTATAAATTGGTCAGTACCAGATCCTGTCTGATCTTGGAAGCTAAGCAGGATCAGCCCTAGTTGGCACTTGGATGGAGGCCACCAACAAATACCAGGTGCTATAGGCTATGGAGATTATCACACTGCCCTTTCCCATCCTTCCCTCCCTACCTAGGCATGGGATAAAAATGTTTAAGTACGGATTTTATTGCACACTTCCATGCCTAGGCCAGAGACATCCTGTACCCAATCATGGCATCCCATGCCTGATCTGGATGTCTCCTGCACTTTTTGAAAGAACTGGATCTTCCTGTTCTTTGCAAAGTATGGGAGAAGTCTGGATCAGGTATGGGATGCCATGTTCGGATACGGGATACCTCTCGCCTAGGCACAGAGGCGTGCAATAAAATCTGTGCTTAAAAGTTTTCATCCTATGCCTAGGTTGGGAGGGAAGGGCAGAAAAGGGCAGTGTGATAATCTCCTAAATTTCCAAGGAAGGAATGTGCCATATGTTGACAGGTGACTTGAAGGCACACACACACACACACACACACACACACTTTCTTCTTTATTAGGGACAAAACACTGGACATCAGAAGGCCTCTCACAAACCAGCTGTTTGTTGTTGCAGACCCCTCAGTCTTGGAAACAACTGTGGCTAGAAACACACTAAAAATAAATAAATCCCCAAAGTACCTATTTTTAAAAAAGGGGAAAAAATTAAAGAACTTCGAAAACAAAGTTCACAGCTTCCTTACTGCCTGTGCTGTACTTTCCCTTGACTGTGAAAATTGGCATGTGCCTCTGGAAGCAGTTATATAGAGGTAGACTCTTAGCTCCAGTCCCTAATGACTCACAGCAACAAACACACTCTCCCAAGAGTTTTTTTTTTTAAATTCACTCACCCACTCAAAATGGCTACCCAGGAACTGCTCTCCTTCTCCTCCCTGCTAGCAGAGCAGGATCTACAGTTTGCAAAACTGAGTTGATTTGTTGCTGCAACTTACGAAGATTCTACAGGGACTGTGCATATTTAGTTAGCTTTCTCCTTCCCTCCCAGTTTTTGTGGTGCCAGGGATCACCTTCTGCTCTGCTCCGCAGCCACCTTCTAGCTAGAAGTAAATAGGCTAGATTATATGTTCCTTAGTAGGTGAGAAGCAATAATCACTTTATTTCACTTTGATCTAGGAACATCATCTTTAGTTAAGACTTTTGTCTTGACTTTCAAACATGAAAACGCATCTCTCTCTCTCTCTGTGTGTGTGTGTGTGTGTGTGTGTGTGTGTGTGTGTGTGTGAAAGACAAGCTGTGAGCAACAATGGCTGTTATTTAATGCATAATGCTTCGTGGCATCACCAGGGGCATAGGTCCCTAGGTCTCAGGTTTGGGCTTGGAAACCTTACGCCAGAAACAATCCTGAACTGGCAATTCTGTCCGCTACTAACATGAGACAGCTAACAGCTTATCTTCTTCCTGGCTTCAAATTCTTTCCCATCTATTGGATAACCCAGAATCTGCCACCAATTCCCAGCCTAACCTACCTCACAGGCTTTTTGTGAGAATAAAATGGAATCACTCCCTTCTTATGCTCTGTAAAGGATACAATTGTAATCAGAGAATGAACAAATAACACTACATTGTCATAGTCAGGTAATTACCTCTCCTATTTTTAAAACAATGTCATCTGTATTGACATTTCAGACCATCCCAACTCTAATCTGCGAATCCGAGCCTCTTCTCTTCCCCTTATCCTCACACAACCACCATCAGCATTACAGACAGTCGAATATGACAGGGGAAACCGTGTGATTAATTTGTACCTCCTCCCAGAGGGTGGTGAGGAGTCAAGGAAGCAGCTATCCCTAGTTTGGGCTTTTGTTTTGGACATCCTTTCTAGAACAGACACAATGCAGCTTCCTTTGCCTTCTGCCAAACCTGGAAGTTAGAACAGAAGGTGAATTAGCCAAGTGACACCAAGTTCATGAATTGTTTTCTTCAACATCCATTTTGGCTTCATATCAATTTATGAGCATAGCTGGGTATTTAAAGAGGGCATGAGTAGTTGCCTGATCTTCAAGGAATAGAGCAGGTTCTACAAACTCTATTCAGATCAGGAAAGGAACATAAATATTCTTTTTCAACATGGCCATTTTACACAGTCATTTTTAACTGGGGAAAACACTGTTACTTTACAACAGTACAACCAGCCTTTCAAACAGTCTACAAACTGAGTTCAAAGTGCAAAACTAGTTTTTTATTTTATTTTATTCCTATTATACCCACTTTTCTCCCAGCATGGGACCCATGCACTCAGTTCACTCAGCAGGGGGAGAGGGCCCCCCCAGAATCTTACTCTTTCCAGCAGACTCAGGCAAAAGCAAATTGCTGCTGCCTTTCCTTCCTTGTCTGTTCTTCCTGTTTAATAACTTTTGCCATCTTGACCACACTCTCCTATTGTATGGCCACACATGTCCCAGTTTTCTTTCCTGTGAAATGTTGGAGGGTATGGAATTCAGATGTGTCTCAACATATACTGAAGCTTTTTAAAAACTGGACTGAAGTAGGACCTATTGAGTGACAATCTCGATAGTGTAGCTGAATGATAATTTTGAGACAGAAATTCACATCAAGTCATACACTAGTATCAGCACACATTGTTGTGTGCCTTCAAGTTGTTTCTGATTTATGGCAACCCTAAGGCGAACCTTTCCTTGACTTTCCTTGACAAGATTTGTTCAGCAGAGGTTTGCTATTGGCTTCCTCTGAGGCTGAGAGAATGTGACTTGCCCAAGGTCACCCAGTAGGTTTCATGGCCAAGCTGGGAATTGAACCCTGGTCTGCAGAATCAAAATCCAGCACTCAGACCACTATGCCATACTGGCTCTTCACATTATTACTAGATACTAATAAATGATACATAACCTTACAATTTCATTACATTAGTGGGTTGGGCTGGAGAGATGCTGGAAAACAGACAATGCACTTTGAGGCCTATGTAGGGTTGCCATAACCCGGCTGCAACCGGGTTTTTCCCGGTTTTGGTGGCACCTGCTCGCTCCCGGCAGGGGTGCCATCCAAAAACCGGGTAAAGCCCGGTTGCAGCGGGGTTGCGGAGCAACCCGGGGGGCCTCGCTGCCCTCCTCCTCCTCCACCGCGTATGGCCGCGCAGAGGAAGAGGAGGGCAGCGAGGCCTGGGGCAGAGGAGGCTGCAGGGAGGTGGCGCCTCCTGCGTGCAGCCGCGCCAACCTCTCCACCTCCCTGCAGCCTTCTCCCTCCTTCCTGGCCTCCACGGAGGCCAGGAAGGAGGCGAGGCCCCCGCGATCACCGGCAGCCTCGCGCCTTCCTCCGCGGCCTCTGCGGAGGCCGGGGAAGGAAGGGAGGCCTCGGCGATCGCCCTCGGCCTGGCCCTTCCTCTGCGGTCTCCGATCGCGGTGAGTCCCGGGGCCCAGGCGGGGAGGGAAAGCCTCCTTAAGTGGAGGCTTTCCCTCGCTGCTTGGCCTCTGCTCCCTTCCGCGAGAAAATGTAGGACAAAATTTTCAAATGTAGGACACATTTTCTGTGTCCTACATTTGGAAATTTTGTCCTACATTTTTCCCGTTTTGGAGGTCCGGAGTTATGGCATCCCTAGGCCTATGGTAAAATATGCCATGCATTAAATAAAGGAGAGGGAGGAATGAGACATCCCATTTAAATTCTCTGAATATATTTATACAGACAGAAGCCTAAATAACCCGAAGGCACCGGATCTTGCCTGATCTTGGAAGCTAAGCAGGGTCAGCCCTGGTTATACTCAGACAAGTGACTGTCAATGAATACCAGGTATTTTAGGGTATATTTCAGAAAAAGAGTGCTTCTGAATGCATTCTGAGGCCAGGTATTTGTCATTAGCACCAAAACCTGAGTAGAAAGTTAGCAATAGCAGTAGTTTTACATAGAATCATAGAGTTGGAGGAAATCTCAAAGGCCATCAAGACCAATCCAGCATGGAAGCTTACTTTCATTTTTTGTCATTTCAGCAGCAGCCTAATTTTGTTCAAAAAGATCATTTTGTTGTTGCCTGTTAAACAATCAGGAATCAGAAGCCCTGCTCTACTGCAAAACATCTAGAAATCTATCAGTAGATCAGCATATGTCTTCTGCTCTAAGAATGGAAGTAACTAGTTGAAATAATTAGTTAATGGAGTCTCTTTCACATTGCCATTGTAGCACTTCAGTGCCTATAGCTTGGGCAATTTACATTCTCTTAGCCTCAAGGGATGGCAATGGCAAAAGCCTTCTGAAGAAACTTGCCAAGAAAACCCCATGATAGGTTCACCTTAGAGTCACTGGCCCTTATCACACGTGAAATTTGTGAATCATCACATGTGAAGAATGAAATTGTAGTCATTCCTGAGTCAAAGCAGAGTGAATGCACATTAAATTACCACACCAGTACATACCATGCAGATTCACCAATGCAAATTGGGACCCTTGCATATGCTCAGTGGGGGTCTGAATGCATCGTGAACCTTTGCACTTCTGGGGTGAAGAAGGGGGCCACTTCCTGGTTCCACTTTCACGTGAATGCTAGCCTCATGTGAATGATGGCTTCACGTTTCTTCTTCCCTTCTATCTTCCCATCCTTTGCAGCCAAATCCAAAAGGGTCCTCCATGTCAGAGCCCACATCCATTTCAGCCACATCTACATCTATCCTCCTGTCTTTCTCCTCATCCATTTCAGCCACATCTACATCTATTCTCTGTGTCAGAGCCCACATCCATTTCAGCCACATCTACATCTATCCTCCTGTCATTCTCCTCATCCATTTCAGCCACATCTACATCTATCCTCCGTGTCAGAGCACACATCCATTTCAGCCATATCTACATCTATCCTCCATGTCAATGCCCACATCCATTTATTATTGTTATTATTATTATTATTAAGGAAATATTATTATTATTTTATTAAATTTCTTTCACTGCAAAATAATCAGTGTAGAAGCTGCAGCTTTACTTGGAAGTAAATCCTTTGGATCTGAAGGAGACCCATTTTGGAGTAGTGCAGAAATGATCTGGTTTCCCTTATTCTCCATGCTCCATGCTCCTTAAAGTACCACCTCCCTCCACTCTCCTTCCCTTTGTGACAGTTGCCTTCTCTTAGGTTGCATCCGCACTGGGGAAATAATCCGGTTTGACTCCACTGTAATTGTCCTGGCTCAGTACTATGGAATTCTGGGAACTGTAGTGTTGTGAGACATTGAGCCTTCTCTGCCAGAGTGCTCTGGTGCCTCAGCAAACTTATAAATAATAATAATAATAATAATAATAATAATAATAATTATTTTGCAGTGCCTTGTTCTCCTTTGGGTACCCTGCCTTAGTCTTGAGGAGAGGCAAGAAAAAAATTGTTTTTATTATTAAAGAATTATTATTATTATTATTATTATTATTATTATTTTAAAAATTCTTTC
>NC_056523.1:50452186-50475586 GCF_019175285.1 Sceloporus undulatus
AGCCCCCCCGACCACCATCTTGAGGGGAGAGAGAGGCCTTGCCCATGTTTTTGTATTGTAGTGCAATTTGTACTGGACACGCTCTGATCATTGCGGAATAGCGTCTATAAATAACTTCTTATGATGCTGATTAGAGGACATCAAAAACTAGCAAATTAAAATTCAACTGTAAATTACACTATCATGTGCACAGCCTAAATGTCTTGACATGTACATAGTTTCTATGTTAAGTGAAAATCTGATAAAAATTTTGCTGTTTAAAAGAACATTTTAAAAAGATTGGTAAAAGAAAAGTTTTAAAATGTTAATGTTTTGAACAAGTAAATGGGACAGTTTTAAAAAAACACCCTGAGATTTCTCGGCCAACACTCATTTACCATCTCTTCTTGATGATGCTTCTAGCATTTTTTACAGGGTGGCAAGCCAATTCCCCACAGTTCCTCCCTGCCAAAGGCAGATGTTTGGGGGCGGCCGTGGTGTTCAGACACCCCCCTTGGCTGTCACCTGGTGTGGACTGTACTCCCTTCAAACCCCTTTAGTACCATCCTTGACTCCAGTCAGTTCCACACTTCAGTCTAAGAGGCTCAACAAATCTCCTCGGAATACATGTTTATGATAGCGTCCCATACATTTGGAGAGAGCAACTCCTAACAACAACTTGATGTTAGATTTACATTCCTTACAAAAAATAATCCTGATTAGTAGTCCCACTTAGTGTCTACTCTAAAACTGAAAGGGGCTTAACCGATAAGTGGCTGACCTTCCATTTCAATCATTTGATTTCATTGGGTGTACACCCGTTGAGACTAAAATATTGAATCAGGTACTAAGACCCACAAGTCCGATTTTGGAGACAGGGTGGTGGTGGATTTTCGTTCGATTGTGCTTGTTTCCCTGGCCCGTGTCATTTTTCCTCTCCCCCCCCATTAAAATGCTTCTCCCCACCCAATCCTGCTGCCCACAGTCGTTGAACCTAGACATTTGGTTCACATTTCCATTTTTCTTCAGTGCCCTCAGTCTATAGCAACTGCGTGATGGCTTATTGAGATCCGCTGACCTTCCACGAGATCAAGTTGCATGTTCACTTGACAGAAAACACCTCCCATTCACCAAAGACAGGGTTGGGATCCTGCAAGCCCTCATGGTGCCACTGAACTGCAATCCCCAACGTTCCTTATTGTTTTGACCTGCCTAGAGCTGGTGGGAGTTGTATGTCCAACACAATCTCTGCGACAGTTGTAGGGCCCTGCCACCATTCCTCTCCCTGCACTATCGAATTAATCCATATATTTTACTCGTTACTCCTCTACCCTTTAAACATGTTTCTATACTTCCCTGAACACACATAAAACATGTCTTACATTTTGTGTTGGCAAACTATAACCAAACTCAAACCACAAACAGTACTTAAATTCAAATTCATGTCACGCCTTCTGTGGAAACTCTGTATTAGATCATTTTTCTCTTCGTTTGAAAGAGATCTGTTGACAAGGATGCTTTTGCCACCCCATCTGTTCTCTTTCCTGGTTACCAACAATCCAGTTACGCTGCGCGAATCTCAGATTTAACGCCTTGTTTGCTCCACTCCCCGTAATCAAAGGGTTATTAAACTGACTTAAAACCATGTGGAGTATTGGGCGGATTCTATCCACTCAGTTTGATCTTCCTTTTTCCCACTCTGTGTAAGCAACGTTTTTTTATTTCATAATCAACATCAACCAGATTACGGCTCTTTAGAGCCTCAAGTAATATAGAGTAACAGCTGTGAAATCAAAAATTTCTTGTACTCCAACATGCCGCTAGGTTTTATAGGTTAACTTTTCAACCAAGACTTGCTGCCACCTGTTTTATTCACACCTTTTCATACACTGGGTTCTTACTGTTGACGGTAATATAACTACACAAAAGCTATAATCCTACAAAAGTCTCAAGATTCAAGCCTTACACTGCATTGGTAGGTTGAGAGAACCAGTGCTCGGGTTGTGAGTGTTTCCACTTGTGTTGTGCAATGTTGATCTTTTCCTGCCATCTTAAGTAGCCAATGGAATTCGTGTCATAAAGAAAAGTTGCTAGAGGTGGAAAAATGTACATTGAATTTCCACAGTAGCAACAGATTCATACCAATGTAAACCCTCGTCTTGAGCAAAGCATGATAATTTCTATAACTATTTAATTTGTGTGTGTGTGAAGCCTCTCCTCCGAGCAGGCTTCTTAAACATTGAAGGACTGTGATGCCAACTCTGTAGCACAGTCCTGAGATGATTAAAACTACAGTTGTCCCTCCCCATTTACCAGTTAAGAATTCATGGAACCTGGTTATTCATGGATTACTGTATTTGCCCCTGCTCCACTCCTGCCCTATATGCAATAAGATTTGTGGGTCTTCCAGTGTGATTCATGTAAGTCCACCCAGCACGATTCCCTAGAATTGTGATAGCGGATCTACAAATACCTAGAGAGTGTTCCTCTCAGTAAACAATTTAAAAACATAATTAAAAAGTAGGCCTATATTTGTGATTTTTCCACATTCACAGGAATCCTGCCACCTACCTCTGTGAAAGTTTACTAAGGATTTTCAATAAGATGGGTTTAGTTCAGATCTTTGTCAAGCATATTACTGTGCACTAAAATTCCCAGAATCCTTATTTTAATTTGAAGCCCAAAAAACAACCAAGAAAACCTTATTTTAATGATTTTGGAAGCTGCGGTAATAGAAAAAGTAGTTTTCTCAAGTCCTGGTGCTTAATACTCACTTATTGGTGAAAAAATATTTCATGGGTGTCTCCACAGCCCAGCACTGGTTTTCTTGCAATGAAAGGAAGTAAAAAAATTTAAAAGGGCACGGGGGTTCAGACAGAATAATATAGGGAGGGTCTTAATCCAACAAATAGCCTTTCCTCAAGACCCAGAACCGAGGTTATGTGTATTTGTAAGTAAATCACAAACCAACACTACTTTTGTAGTGTTAGGGCGGCAATTACAAGGGACAATTAAGAGGTGATCATCATTACCAATTCCTTAGCCATAATCAGTAGGGAACCGAAAACTGGGCAGGACCTATAAACAGGAAGTTTTAATTACTAGTAGATGTCTGAAAAGCTTCAACAGCACTTGCCAAGCTGATACTGAACTGCATTGTATCCCCTCCACCCAAGTGACAAACTTAACTCTGAGAAACAGAAGAAAGACTGAATTAAAGGACAGCAAACATATGGTGGAAAGCCACAGTGTGAAGTCATCTGAATTGTCTAAAAACAACGTTTGCTAAGGATGGCCATTTCTAGGAGCAAGGAGGCTAGTGTAGAAATGCATGATGTGCACTCGCCTCCAAAAATAAACAAGACAAGGGGATCCAGCATTTCTCTGAACAATAGCTTTTGTTATAGGGTGTTAATTGTTCAGAAACCCTTGGCAATCCAGAGGTTTCTGTTTTGAAATTAAAAGGAATCAGACAAGCACAGGTGTCAAAATGCAAGCTGTCAGCATACAAACTAGGATTGCAATTTTGTTTTTGCGCCTTCCTCCTCCAGTTATCCCTTGCTGTGTCTGCAGCACCCCAACAACCGGTCTATTGGCATCCGCCTAACTTGAGTCAATATTCATGCTGTTAGTATGTTAGCATGTTCGAATAGATGAAAGGTGGCAAGTGATTGATGCAGCCCCCAGAGCCAACAGCTGGGAAGGTCAATCCCTTTTCCTTGATGTCAGAGTCAAGTCCCTTCCATATCCGCATTAACAGGTGCACTGGGAGAACATAGCTTTCCTTTGCCAAGAGAGCTGATGCCACCCTTCCTGCTTCTAGCCATATTTTTTCCATACGAAATTGCAGCAGCAAGGTCTCCACCTAACTTGATCTCCACCCACTACCCACCCCTGCTCCAATGAGTAGACAGAAACCCCCTATTTTTAAATATCGGGAACAACAAGACTGGTAGGTACACCCTCCACTGGGCTTTGCAAGCTGGATTTTTTGGCACTGATAATGATTCCTGCTCAACTTGAAAGTTTGTCGTTCCTTCCCACAAAGCGCCATCCACATGGTGCCCGTAATCCTTGGAACCGGGCATCTCTGTAATATCCAAGGGGTTAGCCAGCTGACCATTCTGTTCTGCTTCATTTCTCCCCCACCCACCCTCCTCCAGTTTTATAAGCACTTTGTTCTACATGCTGGGGGGAGGCCGACTGTCAATGCATACAACTCTCCTGTTTTTCATCTCCTACCGCACAGACCAAGGATGTTTACTGGTCCTCTCACTGCCTATTGCTGGCAAAGCCATGAATTAAGAAAGAGAAAGAAGATGAAAGAAAGCATTCAAGCCAGCTTGTCTATCTGACTCTTCTCCTTGAATCATCATGCCCATAAATGCTGCCCAATTAGTGGTTATTCCAGGGTCACTTTTGAGTGCTGGACCAACCCATCAACCTCTGTTGGCAATGAAGCTAAGCCAGCATGCGGTTTGTTTATTTTGGGATAACAAATAGAACATTGTAAGAACCGCGCTTGCTAAGCACAAGCTAGGGGTGTATGAGATGAGAGCGGGGGGCAGAACAACAAGAAAGGGCAGAAAATTTTGGGACTAATGAGAGGGAAACTGGATAGCTGTGATTGCTAACACACGACAGAATTTGCTGTAGAGCCCTTGACAAGATTTCTACAGCCAGGTGGTTCTAAAGTTTACAATGCCATCTAGCTAGCAAGTGTCTTTTCTTACATGAGTTCATAGTCTTGAATATACCACGTTGTTGTGATTGCTGCATGTATTTATTTTTATCCCAATCTCTTTGCTAGTTTTAGAGGATGCACTAACTTCCATTACCTTCTAATCAAGATTTTTCAACCTTTGATTGATCCCTGCTTAATGGCTTTATAGGCTTCGAATATAAGTTGTGAGCAACATTTAATCGCTCTTCTCATTGTAGGAGTGAGGCTAAAATGGTGTGACGCCAGACAATTTAAGCTTTATGGTCAGTGGAGATGATGGATCTCTGAGTTCTGCGGCCACGATACTACACAATGATTCTCTAAGAGTATGTATCTTTCCGAAGAATCCCTTGAATCCCCTGTTGCTTCAATTGTACTTCAAAATCCCATAATATTTGAGCACTGTAATGATGCCTAATAGGAATGCTTACTGGTTAGACTGCCAATTCTAATTATTGGAAAGTTGGCAGTTCGGGCCCAAGTACTGCATGATGAGTTCTTATCACTGGTCCCAGCTTCTGCCAACCTAGCAGTTCAAAAAGCATGTAAAAGTGCAAGTACTAATAGATACTACTTTGGTGGAAGGTAAAACAGTATTCTGTGCAGTCATGCTGACCCCATGACCCACAGAATAGTCTTTGGGCATTATGGCTCTTTGGTTTGTACCGGTGGTGAGTACTGCCTCCTACAGTTGGTTACTAGAGATGCATGTCAAGGGAAGCCTTTACCCTTTTTAATGATCCTATGGCATATGTGAGGCAATCTATCATCTGTTTGCCTAGGGATCTGCATCTCATGCATGCAGAACTGATCTGTGGATGCTAACTGATATACCAATTATCAGCTGCAAGAAAGGCGGAGAGAGGCCAGATGTAGGAGAAGAAGATTTGGAGACATTAACGCTGGAAAGTCACCACTCCATTAAAATTTTTTAACCTAATTTGTTTTGATGTTTCTTCGTGGTTTTAAACATGCCAGATTTTGTACATGACTTTGGGGGGTTTGGGTTTTTTTTAGCTACAGGGAATTAACGTAATAAGAAAGTTAATTTTAAGTTAATTGGTCTTAATTCTTAGAGACACGACTGTACGTTAGGGCTACAGTGTGAAAGTAGTACTATTCTGCAGAACTTGAAATATTTTTGAACTAAACCCCCAGAATTCCTCAGCCAGGATGTCCGTGGTTGAACTGGCTGAAGATTCTGAGAAATGTATCTAAAATGTAATTTTCCACTGCTGCATCACTTGAACAGCAGAGGACTGTTTGGCCATACTAACCCATTTGGCTCATGTTCTGGACAAAGTCATCCGTTTGTGCCCATGTTTCTCTCTGGGCCGTTAAATTAAACTTCTTATGTCAGAAGAAGTTGGAAACTCTGCACTGGGCAGAGTGATGGCCAACTACCTCAGATGGTAGATGCCAAGAAACAGCAGTGGTGCTACTCCAGCTGCTCCTCCTGATTTCCCTGGGCATACACGAGTTCCCAGGGAAGATACACCGCGTTTGTTGCCAACGACTCTCTGCCTTACCCCGGTTATGCATGTCATGTGACTGTCGTATTAATAGATGTTATATTGTTGTAATCTTTTATATTTTCTTAAGAGTTTTTGTAATTGTTTAATTAGTCTGTAACCCCACTTCGATCCATGGGAGAGGCAGGGAAACAAATAATATTATAATCTTATTATTCTATTATACCTTTCCCTTGGGACAGAGGTGTTTCGCATCATTGCTAGCAAACGTGACATACCCCCACCTCTATTGGGATCTCCTTATTTTCATATCTGACAGCCAGGAAATGTTCTTAAGCGGTCCCCGTGGACTCAACCAGGGGAAACTGAAAACACAAGGACATGTGAGGACCAGGTGATACCAGAGAAGCTGAATGGATTTGTCCTCCTCACGCTCTCCACATAGCCTAAAACAAAAGGTGAAGGCATGGCTGCATCCACACTGCAGACATAATCGTTTGACACCACTTTAACTGTCATGGCTCATGCTATGGAATTCTGGAATTGTAGTTTTGTGAGACATGTGAGCCTTCACTGTCAGAAGGCTCTGGTGTCACAACAAACCACAGTTCCCAGAATTTAATAGCACTGAGCTTCAGTGAATCAAAACTGCATTGTTTCTGCAGTTTAGGTGCAGATGCAGTAAGACAACCTACCTACTCCCTGCCATGTTTCCACCAACTTCCCTATCCATTTATCCCTGGATTGTCACAAATCCAATTGCTGTTTATATTACTTTGAAGTTAAAACCACGAACCATTCTGGCATGCATTGTGATTCCTAGAAAGACCATCATGTCTTGTTGCAGAACAAGACAGCATATTCCAGAGGCTAGGATCTTAGATATAATTAACTAATATAATAATTTGTTTTATTTATATACGCATTCCAAAGATCATAGCGGTGAACCAGCCGTAGCTATTAGCAAGTAAGCTATTTGCCCCAACAGTCTGGGTACTCATTTTAGCGACCTCGGCAAGGATGCAAAGCCTGAGTCGAGCTTGGGCCCTTTTGCTGGTCTGAACTCGCAACCTTGTGGTTTGAGTGAATGGCTGCAGTACAGGCATTTAACCACTGGCCACCAGGGCTCATATAAATATCAGTCCCGACTTATGCTCAAGTACAGTGTGGGCAGAGAGAGCCTTCTACTCACTGTGTCTCCCTCAGACCCCTCTGAGCCACAACCCTCTTTTCATGATCACCTTTCCGGGACAGGTGAATACAGTGGACCCTGATTTATGTGGGGGATCCATTCCAGACCCCCCATGCATAACAAAATACCCGTGGTGTCCCGTTGTTTTCAATGGCGTGCTGTGGATGCGCTCACCATTCACTTAACGAAGGCTCACCATCTAGGTGATGTCAAGTCCGCATATGGTGAGCCTGCATATGGCGTGGACTGCTTTGTTTACCCTTCTACATGGCCTATAACTAGCCTATCCAATCTCCATAACTTCTGGTTTGGTTACTGGAATGGTTGTATTGGTTTGAATTACTGTTGTGTATTTGATTACACTCTTGGCATATTTCTAATATAAAAATCTTATTATTCACCAAAACCTGGACTCCTTCTCAGTTAGTACTGTGTGCGAGCTATCCTCAAGTTATTCCAGCCTCTTCTTAAGCTTCCTTGCGCTAAACAATTCCCCATCATTTAAAAGCTGTTGGTGGGGACCCCCCCCCTTTTGGGTAATATCTCATGGCTTGTCTTGGATTCTTTTAAACTAGTGTGCTGTACCCAGGTGTGGTGGAGCACCTTATTCATTCCTAGCATTAAGACAAAATTCAACTGGTAGTCCAATCAGCTTTTGTACCATGAATAGAGAAGGGTGCCTGCTTATTGTTTTTCTCCAGGCAGCAAAAAGTACTGGGACAGCTCTGTCTCTCCATGGCCTCTTTCCCCCTCATTATCAGGACTCTTCTTTCCTGTGATAACCACCTGTTCCTCCTCAGCCTTGGCAATGTTCTACTTCATTGCCAACAGTATTTTGCATACCCCTAGTTACGCCAGGTCTAGGAGAATGAGTCAAGGAGCTTGCTATCTTCTGATTTACCATGTTGTTCTTACTTCCAGGGATCTCAGACACAAAAAGCATATGGTTTTCATGGAAAGCTATCTCGCTGGAGTGAGTAAAATGGGACAATTTGGCAAGCATTCAGCCATCAAGGCCTCCACTGCAGCTGGGGTTTGCTAGAAGCACATGGACAAGAATGGTCCTCATAGTCTCCAAAACAGTGTTGCCAAACAACATTTGAGGCAGGTAAGGTTGCAGGTGGCATGTCTTCCAGCACCGTCATTATGTCAGGCAAAACGTGGGCGGTCCACATTGCATTCTATGTTTCTCTTTCTCAGCAGTTTTAATAGTCCCTTAATGAGCTGTGCTCTGAAACGGAAGGGTGCTGTCCATCACTCTGGTATTAGCTCACGGCTGTTTGCCTCTTCTTTACCCCCGGATTTCTAAGCAACGGAGTTGTGCTAAACATTCAAGTGCTCCACGTCAGGCGTCCAGATCTCTGAAGAAACAAGAGCTTGAGAACACAGGGGAACTGACAGTAAGTTTACAGTCTTAACCTGACTTTAATCAGGCAAAACAGAAACCCTTTTCTGTTCATGTGAAATCTGGGGCTGTGTCTAAGTAAAAAAGTTCACTTTTGGTATCATCACATTATCCTGACTCTCCCCCCCCCCCCCAAATCAGGGCCAGCCTCAGTATTTTGACATTAACAAAGAGTCCTCCGAGCTTCCATTTCTGTTTATTTTCACTTGTTTGAGTTTAAGCGTTGCCCCAGTTCTGGGAGGTTGGAATGGATAGATGCAACATATTTTCATCTGGATTATTTCCTGACTGGGAAAAGATTTGTCCCTTGATTTAATAGCTAAGGAGTGTTAGTCACTGATGACATAATCCAGGATGATGGAATTTAGGATCAATCTTTGTTGTTTACACCACATCCAAATGCACTTGATTAGTTTGGTGGGGCGGGGTCTGCCAACACCCTACTTACCCCAGGATAATTACTATCAGGCTTTTTTCCCGTGTTTTTGTAAACGAGATTTGCATCGTCAGCTGTGTGAATAACGATTTGCAAATAGACCCAAATTAGACCTTGGGCCAAAAACTCTCATGCCCTTTAGGGGTTTTGAATGCATTTCATATCCATCAACAGCCCACCACGGTCGAGAAAGTGCCACCTCTCCCCCCAGTCTGAACAGCCACCACTGGGGACAAAGAGGGAAGAGAGAAGAAAAGGGGGGGAGGGATGCCAAACCCCCCCCCCCGTGGTGGGAGGAGAGAAGTCTCTGCCTGGCTTGAAAGGTGCTGGTGGGTGCAGGACCAGGGGAAGGGTGCCTGCATGTGTTTAAGTGATGAGGTTCCCAGAATTTGCATTCTGGTGTGAATAACAAAGAAGTGAGGAGAACAGAGAGAGAGAGAGATAACAAACTGAGGGAATAAACTCAATACATTGGTATGTACATACAGGAAGTTTTCAGTTTAAGATTTAGCCAGTGTAGTAGTTGAGCAGGGACTACAACTTTAGAGCCCAGGTTCAATCCCACCCAGCCATGGAAACCCATTGGGTGACCTTGGGCAAGTCGCACTTTCTCAGCCTCAGAGGAAGTCAAAAGCAAATCTTGTCAGAAATCCCATGTAGGATCGCCTTAGGGTCACCATAAGTCAGAACGACGTTGAACACACAACATCAGCAACAAATACTTGCATAACTGCATCGGAGGTGAAGTTTACTGTTCCTGCTAGATATGTGGTGAGCAGTGAAAGAAGCCTGTGTTAACCTGGTTTTTTCAGGGCAAGGAGCTCAAGAAATGTATACATCACACCAAAGTGGGATGTCTATGAAAGGTGACATAAACTGTCTGCTGTCAAGTGCTCCCTGTTGATGAGTATAATAACTAACTAAATAATAAATAAAATTTTTATAATAAAATAATAGATTTTCATTTCTATCCCGTTTTGCCAAGCAATCAAAGCGGTGTACAGCAAGTTAAAATACAACTTATATACACATACCCCTTAAAACAAAATTAAACAGTTAAGATTGAAAACCAACTAATCCAAACAAACCACAAACCAAACCAAAAAATCATCATGGGCAGAGTCACTAGATGGGAAGTCTTGTCCGTGGCCGGTATTTATTCCCGAGGCCCGCCGAAGAGATCCGTCTTAATGGCTTTTTTTAAAGCTCTCTAGATTGTTAACGTGACGGATCTCGTCTGGCAGGCCACTCCATAAATTGGGAGCAGTTGCAGAGAAAATGTCCTCTGGGAGGTCGCCGTCAGCCGCCTGGTCTTTAAGGGCTGTAGTTAAATTCCTCCCAGAGGGACCTGAGGGTATGGGGCGATTGTCATGGAAGCAGGTGATCCCTAGATAGGTGGGCCTAAGCCATGTAGGGCTCTTAAAGGTGTGCAAACCACACCCTGTACTGTATCTTGAGGGGGAAGAGGGCCTTTGGCAGGAAGACAAAAGCGCCCTCCTCCAACCACCATCTTGAGGGGGAGAGAGGCCAGGCCTGGACGACAGAGAGCCCTCCTCCAACCACCATCTTGAGGGGGAGAGAGGCCAGGCCTGGAAGACAGAGAGCCCTCCTCCAACCACCATCTTGAGGGGGAGAGAGGCCAGGCCTGGAATAAGCGAGCCCTCCTCCAACCACCATCTTGAGGGGGAGAGAGGCCAGGCCTGGAAGACAGAGAGCCCTCCTCCAACCACCATCTTGAGGGGGAGAGAGGCTGGCCTGGAGACAAAGAGCCCTCCTCCAACCACCATCTTGAGGGGGAGAGAGGCCCTGCCTGGAAGACAGAGAGCCCTCCTCCAACCACCATCTTGAGGGGAGAGAGGCCAGCTGGAAGACAGAAGCCCTCCTCCAACCACCATCTTGGGGGGAGGAGGCCAGGCCTGAGACAAAGAGCCCTCCTCCAACCACCATCTTGAGGGGAGAGAGGCCAGGCCTGGAAGACAAAGAGCCCTCCTCACCACCATCTTGAGGGGGAGGAGCCAGGCCTGAAGACAAAGAGCCCTTTCCTCCCAACCATGAGGGGGAGAGAGGCCTGGCCTGGAAGACAAAGAGCCCTCCTCCAACCACCATCTTGAGGGGGAGAGCGGCCTTGCAATTTTTTGTATTGTTTTGCAATTTTACTGTACACCGCTATGATCATTGCGGAATAGCGGTCTATAAATAAAAATTATTATTATATTATTATTACCCGGAAACTGATAGGTAGTCAGTGTAGTGACTTCAGTATTGGTGTTATATGGTCACTCCTTGCTGTTCCTGTGACCAATCTGGCTGCCATATTCTTTACCAACTGGAGTTTCCAGACTAGGCACAAGGGTAGCCCCATGTAGAGCGCATTGCAAAAATCAAGTCTTGAGGTTACCAGCGCAGGTACTACAGTTTCGAGGTCACCCTGTTCCAGGAAAGGGCACAGCTGGCGTATCAGCCGAAGCTGATGACAGGCGCTCTTGACCGTTGCATTCACCTGATTCCTCATCTGAAGCGACGGGTCGAGAAGCACTCCCAGACTTCATGGCTCCTGCTCTCCCTTCTGACAGTCTGATCTCCTTTAATTTTCTTTAAAATGGTCTTGGATGAGGCAGCCCTTCAAAGGAATAGGGCACATGGCCATCCATATGTTCTCATAGCATCACTGCTCTATTTCCTCATGATCTTACCTGTGAAAGCAGAAACTCCCTCTACCTTTGGCCTGATATCCCCTCTGAATCAGGGAGCTTGTTTAGTTCTCATTACAGTTACTGATTGCTTGGGAAGGCAAAGCAGATGGTGATGATGAGAGCCATGTTGACAATAACCTTGGATGATCTCTGGGTGAAGCTTGAGGCGGCTGTCAGCTTTGTGTGGAGTGGGCTTCTGCCTGAATCCTCTACTCATTACTGCAGAGAGAGAAAGAAAAAGAAATGAACAGTAATGCTCCACTTTTGAGATTATTAAACTGGATTGCTGCTGCACGGCTTGAACACACTTCATTTTCCAATCATGGAGGTTAAGTGCAGTCCTCCTGGCATGTATTCCTGTAAGCACAAGGAAACAGTAGAGTATGATAGAAGCTCCCACGTGATGCAAAGGAAGTTGAAGAATAGGGCTACAATCATGTTAGACAATTTTCTTTGGTGTCATTCACCCAGTGTGGAAGATATGCTCCCCTCTTCCTTAATTAAAAATCTTTTTCATTCCCAAAAGTTTCAAATAGGATGTCGGCGTCATCTCCATCATCTCGATACAGGATCAAATGAGGAACATAATGCTTTCATTAGTATTTAAGGATGAGGATGGAACACTGGATTAAGTCATTGATGAAAAGCATCAGAGCTTGGAGAGTTCATTTTAAAGGGTAATTAGTTACAGTTATAATGCCAAGCACTCATACAAGTTCAGCTCAAAAGTAACTCTTTGCTTTCCCTGTTCTCAAAAGTTACTGTTTAGTTATTTTTGAGGCAGTACAGATGGACCGCTCCGTGCCACCCATTTTTGCCCATGTCTGTGCTCCAGCATCCCCATGCTGCAGCACAGACATGCCACAAAAAAAGAGCTGCCTAAAGTGGCTACTTTTTTTGCGATGCTGGAAGCAGGAAGGGGTGCTGCCATGACACCACTTCCTGCCAGCGACGTCTGGTCGCTGTATGGTGGCAGCGGTATCATGGCGGCCCCCCTTATGGCCACCATGATGCCAGCATCCATACGTATTAGGGTTCAGAAGCGTGCGGTTGCTGCACGCCCCTGAACCCTAAAATCACCACTGCCATGCCACAAAGCACCAGTGTGTACTGGGCCTTAGTTACTTTAAAATCCAGCTTTTTTTATTAAACAGGCTCAGCACATACAAGCACTTATACCATCATGTTCTCCCCCACCATTTGGCAAGCCAAACTCTATGAGATATTTAGTGAAATATTAGAATTCTCTGCTCTAGTGTCTCACCAAACTCCAAATTCCAGCCATGGTAGTGGAAGTGAGTTATTATTGTCACCGTTGTTGTTGTTGTTGTGTGTCTTCAAGTTGTTTCCAATTTACAGCGGCCCTTATCAGACGACGGGTTTTGCAGCTCCAGTTCGGAGTCACTCCTGGTCCAACCATGTGAATTCACGTTAAAACATGATGTATTATCACACGTGATTACTTTCTATGGGGAGTACTTCCAAGCCAGATCCAAAGTCAGTCCAAAGTGACTCCTGATTTTTGTGAATTCAAATTCAGTAAAGTGAATTCACAAAATGTTTCCAAGCCACTTCGATTTCAATCTGAATTGGTATGGTGTGGAATGCAACTTTGCTTCTGTCCTGGTAACCCCCCCAAACCTCCAAAATTTCTCATGATGCAGCACTGCATTTGCTCCATTTGCTTTCGTACTCCTTTGAACAGAGCCTGCAATATTTCTTTAATAATGAATAATTACTTTCCTGCCTCTCCTCAAGGCTGGAGAGGGTACCAAAGGAGAACAAGGCACCCTACCTCCAGCCTGAGGAGAGGAGGAAAGAATTTTTAAATAATAATAATAATATATATAATATAATTCTTTAATATAAAAACAATTTTTCTTGCCTTCCTCAGACTAAGGCAGGTACCCAAAGGAGAACAAGGCACTGCAAATTTTATTATTATTATATTATATTATTATTATTATTATTTATAAGTTTGCTGAGGCACCGAGCTCTCTGGCAGAGAGGCTCAATGTCTCACAACACTACAGTTCCAGAATTCCATAGTACTGAGCCAGGACAATTACAGTGGAGTCAAACCGGTTATTTCCCCAGTGCGGATGCAACCTAAGAGAAAGCACTGTCACAAAGGGAAGGAGAGTGGAGGGAGGTGGTACTTTAAGGAGCATGGAGCATGGGAATGGGAAACCAGTCATTTCTGCACTACTCCAAAATGGGTCTCCTTCAGATCCAAAGGATTTACTTCCGTAAAGCTGCAGCTTCTACACTGATTATTTTGCAGTGAAAGAAATTTAATAAAATATAATAATATTTCAATTATATATAATATAATAATAACAACAACATAATAAATGGATGTGGGCATTGACATGGGGATAGATGTAGTATGGCTGAAATGGCTGTGTGCTCTGACACGTGAGGATAGATGTAGATGTGGCTGAAATGGATGAGGAGAATGACAGGAGGATAGATGGATGTGGCTGAAATGGATTGGGCTTTGACACGGGGATAGATGTATATGTGGCTGAAATGGCTGTGTGCTCTGACATGGAGGATAGATGTAGATGTGGCTGAATGGATGAGGAGAATGACAGGAGATGATTGTAGATGTGGCTGAATGGTGGGCTCTGACACTGAGGATAGATGTATATGTGGCTGAAATGGCTGGTGCTCTGACATGGAGGTAGATGTAGATGTGGCTGAAATGGATGAGGAGAATGACAGGAGGATAGTGAGTGTGGCTGAAATGGGTGGGCTCTGACACAGGAATAGATGTAGATGTGGCTGAAATGGATGAGGGAAAGACCGGAGGATAGATGTGATGTGGCTGAAATGGATTTGGGCTCTGACATGGAGGACCCTTTTGGATTTGGCTGCAGGATGGGAAGATAGAAGGGAAGAAAAAAATGTGAAGCCATCATTCACATGAGGCTAGCATTCACGTGAAAGTGGAACCAGGGAGTGGCCCCTTCTTCACCCCAGAAGTGCAAAGGTTCACGATGTATTCAGACCCCCCACTGAGCATATGCAAGGGTCCCAATTTGCATTGGTGAATCTGCATGGTATGTACTGGTGTGGTAATTTAATGTGCATTCACTCTGCTTTGACTCAGGAATGACTACAATTTCATTTTCACATGTGATGATTCACAAATTCACGTGTGATAAGGGCCAGTGACTCTAAGGTGAACCTATCATGGGGTTTTCTTGGCAAGTTTCTTCAGAGGCTTTTGCCATTGCCATCCCTTGAGGCTAAGAAAATGTAAATTGCCCAAGCTATAGGCACTGAAGTGCTACAATGGCAGTGAAAGAGACTCCATTAACTAATTATTTCAACTAGTTACTTCCATCTTAGAGCAGAGACATATGCTGATCTACTGATAGATTCTAGATGTTTTGCAGTAGAGCAGGGCTTCTGATTCCTGATTGTTTAACAGGCAACAACAAAATGATCTTTTGAACAAAATTAGGCTGCTGTCTGAAATGACAAAAAAAGAAAGTAAGCTTCCATGCTGGATTGGTCTTGATGGCCTTTGAGATTTCCTCCAACGCTATGATTCTATGTAAAACTACTGCTATTGCTAACTTTCTACTCAGGTTTTGGTGCTAATGACAATCCTGGCCTCAGAATGCATTCGAAGCACTCTTCTTCTGAAATATACCCTAAAATACCTGGTATCATTGACAGTCACTTGTCTGAGTATAACCAGGGCTGACCCTGCTTAGCTTCCAAGATCAGGCAAGATCCGGTGCCTTCGGGTTATTTAGGTCCTGTCTGTATAAATATATCAGAGAATTTAAATGGGATGTCTCATTCCTCCCTCTCCTTATTTAATGCATGCATATTTTACCATAGGCCGGGATGCCATAACTCCGGACCTCCAAACGGGAAAAATGTAGGACAAATTTTCAAATGTAGGACACAGAAATGTGTCCTACATTTGAAATTTGTCCTACATTTTCACGGAAGGGAGCAGAGGCCAAGCGGCGCGGGAAAGCCTCCACTTAAGGAGGCTTTCCCTCCCCGCCTGGGCCCCGGACTCGCCGCGATCAGAGGCCGCGGAGGCCAGGGGCCGCGGGCGATCGCCGAGGCCTCCCTTCCTTCCCCGGCCTCCCAGAGGCCGCGGAGGAAGGCGCGGGCTGCCGGTGATCGCGGGGGCCTCGCCTCCTCCTGGCCTCCGCAGAGGCCAGGAAGGAGGGAGAAGGCTGCAGGGAGGTGGGGAGGTTGGCGCGGCTGCGCGCAGGAGGCGCCACCTCCCTGAGCCTCCTCTGCCCCAGGCCTCGCTGCCCTCCTCTTCCTCTGCGCGGCCATACGGGTGGAGGAGGAGGAGGGCAGCGAGGCCCCCCGGGTTGCTCGCAACCCCGCTGCAACCGGGCTTTACCCGGTTTTGGATGGCACCCCTGCCGGGAGCGGGAGGTGCCACCAAAACCGGGAAAAACCGGTTGCAGCCGGGTATGGGCAACCCTACATAGGCCTCAAGTGCATTGTCTGTTTCCAGCATCTTTCCAGCCCAACCATCTAATGTAATGAAATTGTAAGGTTATGTATCATTTATTATTAATTAGTAATAATGTGAAGAGCCAGTATGTTGGTCTGAGTGCTGGATTTTGATTCTGCAGACCAGGGTTCAATTCCCAGCTTGGCCATGAAACCTACTGGGTGGACCTTGGGCAGTCCACATTCTCTCAGCCTAGGGAAGCAATAGCAAACTTGCTGAACAAATCTTGTCAAGGAAAGTCAAGGAAAGGTTCGCCTTAGGGTTGCCATAAATCAGAAACACTTGAAGGCACACAACAATGTGTGCTGATACTGTGTATGACTTGATGTGAATTTCTGTCTCAAATTATCATTCAGCTACACTATCGAGATTGTCACTCAATAGGTCTACTTCAGTCCAGTTTTAAAAAGCTTCAGTATATGTTGAGACACATCTGAATTCCATACCCTCCAACATTTCACAGGAAAGAAAACTGGGACATGTGTGGCCATACAATAGGAGAGTGTGGTCAAGATGGCAAAAGTTATTAAACGGAAGAACAGACAGGAAGGAAGGCAGCAGCAATTTGCTTTGCCTGAGTCTGCTGGAAAGAGTAAGATTCTGGGGGCCCTCTCCCCCTGCTGAGTGAACTGAGTGCATGGTCCCATGCTGGGAGAAAAGTGGGTATAATAGGAATAAAATAAAATAAAAACTTAGTTTTGCACTTTGAACTCAGTTTGTAGACGTTTGAAAGGCTGGTTGTACTGTTGTAAAGTAACGTGTTTTCCCCAGTTAAAAATGACTGTGTAAAATGGCCATGTGAAAAGAATATTTATGTTCCTTTCCTGTCTGAAATGAGTTTGTAGAACCTGCTCTATTCCTTGAAGATCAGGCA
This sequence comes from Sceloporus undulatus, assembly GCF_019175285.1. Taxonomy (NCBI): domain Eukaryota; kingdom Metazoa; phylum Chordata; class Lepidosauria; order Squamata; family Phrynosomatidae; genus Sceloporus; species Sceloporus undulatus. Next base: position 50,469,462 of record NC_056523.1, read on the forward strand.
ATACTCATGCCTCTTTAAATACCCAGCTAGCTCATAAATTGATATGAAGCCAAAATGGATGTTGAAGAAAACAATTCATGAACTTGGTGTCACTGGCTAATTCACTTCTGTTCTAACTTCCAGGTTTGGCAGAGGCAAAGGAAGCTGCATTGTGTCTGTTCTAGAAAGGATGTCCAAAACAACAGCCCAAACTAGGGTATCGTGCTTCCTTGACTCCTCATCACCCTCTGGGAGGAGGTACAAATTAATCACACGGTTTCCCCTGTCATATCGACTGTCTGTAATGCTGATGGTGGTTGTGTGAGGATAAGGGGAAGAGAAGAGGCTCGGATTAGCAGATTAGAGTTGGATGGTCTGAAATGTCAATACAGATGACATTGTTTTAAAAATAGAGAGGTAATTACCTGACTATGACAATGTATGTTATTTGTTCATTTTCTGATTACAATTGTATCCTTTACAGAGCATAAGAAGGGAGTGATTCCATTTTATTCTCACAAAAAGCCTGTGAGGTAGGTTAGGCTGGGAATTGGTGGCAGTTCTGGGTTATCCAATAGATGGGAAAGAATTTGAAGCCAGGAAAGATAAGCTGTTAGCTGTCTCATGTTAGTAGCGGACAGAATTGCCAGTTCAGGATTGTTTCTGGTGTAAGGTTCCAAGCCCAAACCTGAGACCTAGGGACCTATGCCCCTGGTGATGCCACGAAGCATTATGCATTAAATAACGCCATTGTTGCTCACAGCTGTCTTTCCCACAACACACACACAACAGAGAGAGAGAGAGAGAGAGAGAGAGATGCGATTTATGTTTGAAAGTCAAGACAAAGTCTTAACTAAAGATGATGTTCCTAAGATCAAAGTGAAATAAAGGCCGATTACAGGACAGGCCAAAAAAAAGCTGGCTCGAGTGACTTTGGAAGGTAATGTATTTCAATGATGCCTGCGTCCTAAGAGTCCAAAAGCCGCACCACAGGGCACAACTCCAGTTTAAGGACTGGAGCGCAGCTTTGGTGCGGCTTTTGGACGTTCGGACATGCATCTTGGAATACCATTCTCCAAAGTGACTCGAAGCAAGCTTTTTTTTGGCCGTTGTAACAGGCCAAAGTGATTATTGCTTTTTCCCTTACTTAAGGGAACATATAATCAGGCTATTACTTCTAGTAGAAGGTGGCTGGGGCAGAGCAGAAGTGTGATCCCTGGCACACAAAAACTGTGGAGGGAAGGGAGGAAATAGTAACTAATATGCACGTCCTGTAGAATTTCGTAAGTTGCAGCAACAAATCAAACTCAGTTTTGCCAAATGTCGATCTGCTCTGCTAGCAGGGGGAGAGGAGAGCGTTCCTGGGTTAGCATTTGGTGGTGTGAGTTGGAATTTTAAAAAAAACCTTGGGAGAGGTGTTTGTTGTGTGAGTCATTGGGAATGGAGCTAAGAGTCTACCTCTATATCAACTGCTTCAGAGGCACATGCCAATTTTCACAGTCAGGGAAGTACGCACGGCAGTAAGGAAGCTGTTGAACTTTGTTTTCTGAAGTTCTTTAATTTTTCCCCTTTTTAAAAATAGGTACTTTGGGGATTTATTTATTTTTAGTGTGTTCTAGCCACAGTTGTTTCCAAGAGCTGAGGGGTCTGCAACAACAAACAGTGGTTTGTGAGGGCTTCTGATGTCCAGTGTTTTGTCCCTAATAAAAGAAGAAAGTGTGTGTGTGTTGGTTTGTGTGTGTGTGTGTGTGCTTCAATGTCATTGTCAAACATATGGCACATTCCTTCCTTGGAATTAGGAGATTATCACACTGCCCTTTTCTGCCCTTCCTCCCAACCTAGGCATGGATGAACTTTTAAGCACGATTTTATTGCACGGCCTCTGTGCCTAGGCGAGAGGTATCCCGTATACGAACATGGCTCCCATACCTGATCCAGGACTTCTCCCTTATTGCAAAGAACAGGAAGATCCAGTTCTTTCAAAAAAGTGAGGGACATCCGATCAGGCATGGGATGCCATGATTGGTACAGGATGTCTTGGCTAGGCTGGAAGTGTGCAATAAAATCCTTTACTTAAAACATTTTTATCCATGCCTAGGTTATAGGGAGGGAAGGATTGGGAAGGGCGGTGTGATAATCTCCATAGTCCTATGCCCTGGATTTGTTGGTGGCCTCCATCCAAGTGCCAATAGGGTGATCTGCTTAGCTTCCAGATCAGAAGGATTGGTACTGACCAATTTATAGTAATCTTCCCCTTGCGGATCAACATCGATAGAAGGAATCCAGGGTGCATGGAATGATCTCAGTTGTTTTTTCCCATGCCAGTTCAGCTGACAGGGAAATTGCAAGGTTGACTTGGGTTTGGGTTTGGGGTTCATTGTTTTTGATTAGCAGGGACATTCTTATAATTAGGCAGAAGACCAATTCTACCTCAGGCAACAGATGTCATGCAAAGCACAAATTTATGAAGTCATTTAATTTATGATGGTTTCCTTTTACTTCCTGAGAAGTGAGAGGGAAGCCTGGTGAGATTTCTGCTTCAGATGCTCAATTGCTGCTGGCCTTGGAGTACTGAACACCTGGATGGGGGGAACGGGGAGCTTTCCTTTCAAGCGAAATGTTATTTTGGGCATTGTCTGTGTTCTTGGCATTAAGCTGGGCAAACTGATGGGTGAGATAGCAGGAAAATTAAGGTGAGAAAGGATTCAGAAGTTCCCAGTTTATTACCCAGCTGTGAAGGGTGGTGATCATCAACACAAAATGTATTAGCATGGCGCCACAATGCACTACAATGAAAATTTCTTGGGATCCTTTGCTTATTTAACAATAAACACATAAGTAAATCCTAATGGTTATTCTCAACTGAAATGACCACTGAGTAACTGTTACAGGGGAGTCACATTTCGGGCATCGCACTGCGGCATTATATAGTTGGCACCATTTTAGTGCCAAGGCTCAATGCAATGGAATTGCGGGAAGTGTGTTTGTTGTGGTACCAGAGCTCCACTTCCAGAATTCCATTACCTGAGTATGCAACTAAAGTAATGTCAAATTGGATTTTTCTGCAGTGGGGTGTAGCAAGTGTTAGAGATCGTAGAATCTGTATTAACTTTGTAAATGTATCTCTGTGATTGTCTATGTAATAATAGATTATTTGAGTTTGAGTTATGCTCAATGTATGCACTCAATATATTGTCATAGTTTGATATACATATATAAAATTAATGAAAAATAAGGAGAACTATAGGTCAATGATCAAAATGAATGTGATGGTCTAGCTGGAGTATTACTTGCTTGGATCAATATGCACAGAGGTGTGTTAGAGTATTTTTTCTTAGCCAACTTTTTGCAGAATGAAAGTTAGTAAGTAGGCCGGATGGATGAGCCCAATGGGTCTAGGTGGGTTGTTATAAATGGAAACAATCAGTGTGAAAGCTGTGAAACTAGAGGGTGGGTATGGGTTTACAAAGGATGGAGACTGTAGGCATGAGGGCAGTTCTCCTTGCGAAGTTAGCCATAATTCATTTGTTATTGAATAATAATGTTGAAGAGCACAGAAGGACTGGACTGCTGAACTTGAAAGGTGCAAGATTGACTCTGGTAAACTCACTGTTCAAAGAATCTACTCCAGTATGCTAGTAAATTTGGGATAATAGTTTATTGCTCCACTATGCTTGGAGGTAACCAGTACAAATAATGTTAATCCATAACCAATCCCTTTCCCTATTTTTTTTAAACAAAAGAATAACTGGGTTTATCACAACGGGATGATCCCACACAGAAAACTAAATTTGAAACTGAAAACCACGCGTCTTTGCGGGTTGTTTTCAGACATTCAGGTTTAACCAACATAAAGTTGAAAAAACCCCGCATTTGCTGGATGTTTTTCAGATGACATTACATGAAAGAGAAACACGCAAAATACTCAACGGCAAAGTCGTCAAACCAGCTCTTTTTACTTTTGCTAAAATTCAAAAGTACAAAGGAGTTTTCCCTTTGGATTTTGCATTATTTATCTTTCTTGCCAAGCATTGACAAACAAAAACACCCAGATTTAAAATCCGTTTCTGCACAGGGTTTTCAAATTCGCCCTCTGTGATGTCCTGCCAGGACTTTTGAATCTCCCCGTTTTCTTTTGTGTTGGTTCAGGCATATAATTTTTAGTGTAGGAAAATTCATTGTATTTAGTTGTGGGGAGGAGCTGTAGGACCCCTGCATTTTTCAGGTTTGGTTTGCCCTTCCAGGGCATGCCTGTTTTTGCTAAAGGACTTTCTCGTTTGGGAGTCTTGCTGTGAGCAGGCAGAGAGCTGTCTTTTGGTGGCAAAACAGGCCCAGGCAGCCGGGAAGGGCATTCATTTACCGTTAGCCATTTTAGTTACCAGCATCAGAAGACAAAGAATTCAGGGAGCTGAAAGACCCTTGCACCAGCTCCATTGAGAGAGGAGATCAAACCAAGATCAGAACAGAGAGATGAACCCTGATAGATTGCTGAAAGTGTGTAAAGTTATCTTTTATATAGAGTTGAGGGAGGAGACAAACTCTTTATTTTTGTCTTTTAAATTAAACTTCCCCTTTTGAACTTTACATTCGCTGTCTGAGCCTTTTTGGGATAAAGAGTTTGATCCACCAGGGTCCGGCATTGCTCCAAAACCTGCCACACCTTTAGTTGGGTGTGTCTTCACACCCTCCATGTGATAACTATCACATGTTAATAATAGCTTATGAGAGATAATTTCACTCTTCTGTGGTGTAAATGTAACTTTAATTACTTTTACAATTCCAAGGTTGCGTCTAACTAAAAGTTGGCTGAAGGAAGAAGTGGTCAGTTGTGCCTCATGGTCTGGTGTGGGTGGTTTAAGTACAACAGATGGTAGGAATAGTGTGGTGTTTTGTAGAATTGACCAGATTCTGATTGAGTTTGGGGGAAAAACGTAAGGGACAACCATTTAATTCTTTTAAGGCATGTCAGAGACATAGGCCATGTAGTCTAGAATATCAGTATACAAAGGGATTTTGTAGCACCTTGAGACTAATGTGCAAAAGATGCTGTAGCATGATCTTTTGTAGATTGGGCGGGGTACAAACCGCGGCTTTGCGGCACTCCCCGCGCGCGCATTGTGTCCGTGCGGGAGCCGCGCAGCCAACCCGCGCAATTTCCCGCACGGGCAAAAAAGGGAAGCTCCATTTCGGAGCTTCTTTTGCGGGCACTATGGTCGCAAGGCGCCTGGGCGCAAACTCCCGAGTCATAGGCGCCGCGACACGTCTGGGACGTGGCGTCCAGACGTAAAGAGGCGGGGCCATGTAGAAGGGGCGCTCCATCTTGTAGTATGGATACGTACTGGTAGTTTTAGGGGGGTGCGGAAGCACGCCCTTTCCTACCCTAGTACGTTCCTAAGTACTAAATGGCGGGTGTTTATCCCACCTTGGTCTACTTCTCAGATGCATGTAGTGAAAGTATGCCCATGAGAGACCATTGTCTTTGTCCAACCCAGGTTGATGGATTGGAGTTTATGGAAATATCCTATTCAGGTATTCTTTTCCAATCTTCTTGTAGTTTTTTTTGTTCAAGGACTTGCTGTGATGAGCAGTGGTATCCAACAGGGCTTTGGGACAGAGCAAAAGGGTTGTCCCAACTCCCTGGCCCAAATTATTATTTTATTATTATATTATTATTATTATTATTATTATTATTATTATATTTATATTTCCCCCTTCTCCATGCAAGATTGAGGTGGGGATTACAACAGGTAAAATACCATCAGCAATACAAATGGCTGTTGTTCAGAGTAAAGTGCGTGGGGCAGGGAGGGGGTTGCCAGACACTCCCTTGTCCCCATGGCTTTACTCTAAAGTAAAAGTTTGCGGGCAGGGGACAGGGGTGATGGGCCCTGTTTTCCCAGTCACGCAACATGGCGTGAAGCAGTGAGGTGGTGGGCAGTAACCGGTGGTAAGCACCTTCAGGGTGTCACTCGGTGTGATCAGAACCCTGCATCCCCAAGTTGACGCTTACTGGTGCTGAGATCAGAGAGAGAACGACCAGGAAGATTGAAGTGTACTGCAACAAAGAAAAAAGAAGCCCAAGCCTTCCAACTGGACAGAGATAGTCCCAATTGAGCCTCTGTCATCCATGTTTCAGTTTTTCTCTC
>NC_056523.1:50475611-50486441 GCF_019175285.1 Sceloporus undulatus
CTTCAAGGTGAGCAGGCAGGATAGGAGAATCATCTGGTAACTCCCCACCCAGTCATCCAACCAGATGCACAGTGGTTACAGAAGCACTGAGATCCATGGAGGACCTCCATGGATTTTGGCACTGATGTCATCATTGTGCCTCAAGTTTTGGGGGTTAGCCAGGTCCTACAGGCTAACCTTGAAGCAGAGAATGGCCACAGAAGGCAGACTCAGAGGTTTTCAGTAATTCAGGGAGTGGAATATGAGTCAGTGTAATGTAGTTCCACATGCATATTCTTTCTTAGCCTTGTGTGGAGTTCCCTAGTATTCTCTAAGCATTAACCATGCCCAAATCTTCATAACTCCCAAAATCAAAAGGGATCAGATATACAGCCACCTTGGATTCTGTACCAGGAGAAAGATGGGATCATAAATAAATAAATAAATAAATAAATAGAGTATCAGATTCATAAAAGAGCATCAGATAGTTAATTGCTTCATGTGTTCTTTGAGAGCTAAGGAGAGAAGTTTGTAGAATCCGCTGCTTCAGGGACCAAAGCAACTGAGGGCAATCTACATGTTTACCTAGGGGTGAAGAGAGAACCATTTGTTATTTGACTTCAGGTAACAAAATTTGTTGGGCTGATACAGAGTCTCTCTCTCTCTCTCTCTCTCACACACACACACACACACAGAGAGAGAGAGAGAGAGAGAGAGAGAGAGAGAGCTCTCTAGTGTTCCAAAGGCTCGCATAAAGTGAAAGACTGAGCCAAGAGGAAATCATGCACAACCACAAATAATGCCTGGTTAGACAGCACAGCCAAACTGTCTAGATTGCTGGAATCCATGCTAGAGTTTTATTCATTAAGTAACACTGTTTGTTCAGTATCAAGCTGTGGTGTTGCCTTTGTCTTTGTGGGACAGAGGGACAATAACAGCTTTTTTGGGTTTGATTTTTTTTTTTTTTACTGTGTAGCAGAAATTGCTACAACCTTATGCATCTGCCTAAAGAACAGTAAAAGTTATCTTGAGATCTCAGAAATACATCAATCATAATGTCTAGACACACCCTTGGCCACTGTGTTCCACTGCGCCCTTAAGCCATTTCTGCAGGCGGGTTCATCATGTGCAAAGTGTAAACACAAGCCAGAACTCACATGAAATGAAATAAACTTGCACACAATAAACTACTGGCTGTATGCTCAATGTCACATAAGAAATACTTCACCAAACTACAGTACTAAATGAAGGGAAAGGCAATTGGATAGGGGAAAATGTTTGGCTATAACATGGGCACAAATTTGCCATTTTTTACATTATAGTAATTACAGAATAACATTTAATCCACAGTTTTCATGTTACACTCTGTTAACTCTGCAGGAGGGAGAGGAGAGGAAAGTGAGAGAATCGTGCCCTTCCCAGGAGGCTCAGAGAACAGCAAACTGCTGCAGCCTCTCCTAGCTTGTGTGCCCTTTCTCATTAATAACGTCTTCCATTTTGACCATACGCTTGCTTATCCACATGTATTCTGCTTTTCATTTGTGAAATGTTGGAGGGTACATATGTGTGGCCCATAATCAGTTTCCATACAAGTATTTGAACCAGCCTTCCCTTGTTTTATGAAAGGAGCCATCTTATTAGAAGGACGAGAAGCACAGAAATCTGCCAGGCTGTCTGGAAACAACAGAGAGAATGAAAAATGGGTCTCATATCATCAGGAAATGGTTTGTGCAACATATGATTCTGAAACCTACCCAGATTTGTAAACAGTGTTACAGTTCTTTTATTGGAAGTAGGATTGGTCAACTGCTGTTGTTACTGCTAACAGATCATGATACCCTCCCAACTTCAGTGAAAGACAAACATCTAGTAAGCAGGGCAGAATAACTTGGCATTTGCTTGAACATTTTGTAGATGCTACGTAAGCCAGGAATGCCTTATGGAACAAACCCAGTGACTGGCCATGTAGGAAGAGTTGACTTCAAACTGCAGAAGCATTTTAAAAAATTATCTCTGTAAACCAGCTTTGTGCTTAATAATGTGACCTGGGTAGGTATTTACTATTTTTCTTCATTTTGACTTGCAAAAAGCAATAGGGCTAGGGTTGCCATGCTAATTCCATCCGAGGCCTTGAGATATTAGGGCCAAATTCTCAGATCAGGGGATCATTCCTGGTGATGTCACAGGAGGCAGCCACTTGTGATGTTACAAGGGATAGACCTGAGTATACATTAAACTGCAACCACAGCTACTCAGAATATATGACTCAAATAAGTCTCTAACAATGGAGAAAATTTACAGACACACAAGCTTTTTTCAGGGTAGTACTCTCTCCTTTAGATTCCTCCCTTTTGACCTGATGACTGGAGAAGAAGGCCTTGAGATCGGTGAATCCTAATTGCTCTATTGCCCTATTGCTTTACTATCTACAACAGGTGTATATCAACGTTGTTGTTGTTGTTGTTGTTGTGTACCTTCAGTTTGTTTCCAATTCATGGCAAAGACATGTCAGAACCAAACCCAGAAGTATCAGCAACAGAACTGATATCATTTTATTCCCAAAGATCTCATTGCCAGGTTTAGCCTACTGCCTGAACAGATACCAGCACTTCTGCATAGGGTGACTACTCACATATTGCCAACTATGAGGAAATTCATCACTGAAAAAGTAGTCACAGGAGCATAGAGACTTGTGTAAAAGTTGAATATTTTCTGTGCATTTATGTTCACCAGTGTATTTGTTGTTGCTGTTGTTGTGTGCCTTAATTTCTGACTTAAGGTACATTTATCATGAGGTTTTCTTGGCCATTTTAGTTCAGAGGGGATTTGCCTTTCGCCTTCTGCTGAGCTTGAGGGAATGCAACTTGCCCAAGGTTGCACTATGGGTTTCCATGCCCAAGCAGAGTTTCCAACCCTGTTCCCCAGTAGTAGGCCAATGCTCAAACCGTTAGATCACGTTGACTCTTGACAGCAACTTATGGGTTTATTTCATTTAAATCCTCATTTAAAGATATACAAACTGGACAAGAGCAAGAGGCAAATAGGTACACAGAAAGCAATGTTTATTGACAAGCAACAGCAGTTCTCTGTTTCTTTTCCTAGATGAATAACAAATAAAACAATGAACCAGCACTCTTGGTATACATTTGCTCCCATGTTTCAGACTAAACACTGTTTAGCAAATATTATTGACATTCCAGAGTCCAGATTTTCTATTGGATTATTTTCCCCATTGGGGTATACAGTTTAGACAGGGTGATCTATGGCATAGCAGAAGTGTAAGCATGTTGTGGCAACCTCCCATTATGCCAGTATATGTACTTTTTTAGTCATTGAAAGAGAGGCATTTATTGCCTTTTTGCACAATGAGAACCCGGAGTGTCATTCAACCAGTTCACACCAGATTGCACTGAAGAAGTTGGTGGAAATTGTTGAGTTTGCCAAAGTGCTTGTTGTGGGGACAGAAAATGAAAAGTTTCACAGTGTTTCCCCCCACTGGCTGCCACATGCTTTCATTCCTTTCCAGCCAACAGCTCATTACTGTTAGATAGTGTTTCCTAATGTTTAATTAGCTGGAGTCTGCTTCCCTGCACTTTCCACTCATTGGTTTTGGTCCTTCTTCTCTTCTCTAGGTTGATCATAACTAGCTTTTCCAGTCTTTTCTCATAGGTTGGTTTCCATCTCCACCACCACTCTAGTCACTCTCATCTCCACATGCTCCCAATAGTTAAAATCATGCTTAAACTGTAGAGTCCAGCACTAGATACAGTCTTGAGACTCTAGAATCCAGAAGCTTTGGAAGGCACTACTGACCATTTGAGTGTGTGTGTCTGTGTGTGTTAAAAAATTGTCTTTCCTAAATTGGTTGGCTGGTATGGCCCTTCCTACTCTATACGCAGTCAGATCAGTGCAAAACAGAATGTAATCTGGATATTGCTTCTAATACACGTTTCTACCAACAGTATCACACTGTCTACTTGTGATCCAGTGCTATACCTAAATCCTGTTCTCAGGCCCTGCTGCTAATCCAAGTGCCCCTCATCCAATACCATTGCATTTTGATTTTGTGATGCCTAAATGCAGCTCCTTACATTGGTCTCAGGTAAATTTCATCTCATGGACTTTTGTCTCTATGTTTCATCCTGTCAAGATAATTTTGAAACTTGACACTGTCCTATTTGACAAAAGCCATCCCTCCCAATTTTGTATCATTTGCAGAGCCATGTTATTTATTAAAATGTTGAACAGTACAAGGTCTAGAGTAAGAATAATACTCTACACCACTCCCTAGTATCCTCTGTTCTCATCCTGCAATTTAAGATCCACATAAAAAGACAAATGCAGCTACCACTTAATAGCCATTCGTATTTTTATCATATAGGAATGTCTCTTGTACAAAATGTCTTTTGGCTACTAGTATTTGTAGCAGCAGAGAATTTCAGGTCAGCTACTACCTGGAGAAAACTAATCCCCCTGGTTTGAAATCAACAGTATGTGGTGGTAGGGTATTACAAGTGTATTATTGAGGGAGATGCAGGATTGGCCCTGTCATTGAGCAGAGCAAGGCAGCTATTTTTGGTTGCAGATGCTGAGGGATGGGGATCAGGCAGAGGTCTTCTCTGCAGCCCTTAACTATCCCATTGTACTCAAAGGTGGTGAAAGATATTGTCCTGTTGCCAATTGATAAAGATTAATGGGCATTCCAGTTGACTTCTTGCTTGTATCAAGTGTGTGATCATGTCCTTTACTTCAGGCAGTAAAGTGTTTGGGGCCAGTCCTGAACAGGATGATATACTGTACTGGGCATAGGACAGAACTGGCTAGAGAAGGCCTTTTCCCTAACCTATGAAGCCCATTTGATGAACACAGACTAGTCATCTTACAGCCTGGCCTGCTTCACAGATAGGTTGTAGTGCTACAACGGGCAACCATGTTTCCCCCCGCTTTGAGCTCCTTCAGTGGAAATGTAATAAATCACGTAGTATATTCACACCAAGCTCTTTCTAGAATTGGTATGTTAGAAGGCACATAAGTATTAGAATCTAGAATTCTACCTTTTTGTGTATTACCTAATATCCTCTGCCTTAGTTTTCACATATGGATCAGGAGTGCAAACTCCTAATCTGGAAAAAAGCCTTAGGGCTTCACTGTAGAGTATAAATATAAGAGAAATGCTACTGGATAATCATAGAATCATAGAGTTGGAAGAGACCACGAGGGCCATCCAGTCCAACCCTGTAGTTTGAATCTAGGTCCTATTCTCTGGGGCAGCAGAAAATAAGCTTGTTCCCTTCTCAATATGATATCCCTTCAAATATTTAAACAGGGCTATCAGATCACCTCTTAACCTTCTCTTCTCCAGGCTAAACGTATCCAGCTCCCTAAGGCGTTCCTTGTAGGACATGGCTTCCAGACCCTTCACCATTTTAGTTGCCCTCCTTTGGACATGCTCCAGTTTCTCCACATCCTATTTGAATTGTGGTGAACCCCTGTTCATACGGTGTCTATCCAGTTGCACTCTTGCTTGCTGAAAATCACCAGCAGACATAAATGTAACAGCACTCTCCCACTTGTACTCCCCAGCCACTGATATCCAGTGTAACAAAGCATAACAAAGCAAGCAAATGCAATGGCTCTTATTACAGTATATGACTTTCTCCCTTTCTGTGCTTCACAGCAGAGAAGCAGAAAGAGGAGGAAGCCCAACATGTGACATTGTTTTTGCTTTGTTCCTTGAGATGGAAAAACAAAATGTCCTGCCAATCTGAAAACATGAAGCTTTCTAAGAAAGTTGAATAAACAGTTTGTTCTCGGCACCTGGGGATCATAGTTATGACCCCTCTATCCTCCCCAGATGCACAGAGATGAGACACTGCATCACAGCATCTGGCACATCCCTTGTAGAAGTACCAAGCAACCCTCATATTATGACTGGGTCCTGCACTGAGTGAGGGTGCAAACAGGCCTTACTAACTAACTGACTTAAGGATCTTATCCAGATTGTCCATTCAAGAAATTCTCCTTTTACATTCTAGTTATGGCCTCATTTAAAGCTCATCTTAGGTGGACTGGGAATAACTTTATGAGGAATGGAGGTGCTTTCTTCCACCTCCCCTTTACCTTTGAAAGGTTAAACAGCATTAGTTCTAAAATGTGACAGAAGTAGATATCCATGGGGTGCTAACAGAAGATGCAGAAGTGTCATAGAAACAAAGTCTGGAGAAGAGTCATTTCAGTTTTGCCCGAGTCAGTGGTGGAGACAATAAAAAGTCATGGCATCTTAAAGACTAATACATTTATTACTGCATAGGCTTTTGTAGAACCTGTTTGATCAGAAACAAGTTTTTCCTCAGACCAAAACAACACACACTGTAAGATATATAGTGTGTAACTGTGCTTCTCTTTCTTTATTACTTAGAAGGACGTGCACAGGCCTCTTATCCAGGTTGGGAGTATTGCACATGATGTAAGGGAAGTTTAAATCCATTCTCTGCAACTGTCCTGATTTAGCAGGGACAGTCCCAATCAATCCTTCATACTCTCACTTTTCCATCTGCTTTTAAAATGTCCCAGTTTCTTCAGTTGCTGCAAACTGAGGTCAAAATGAAAAAGAAATTTACACTCAAAAACTAAGCAGGGTGGGGTGGGGTGGGTGAAATTTTGCCATTTCCTGTAAACACAGGCAAAGGCAAACTACAGCAGCCTCACCTAGTTTTTGTGTGCTGTTCCTCTTTTATAACTTTTGCCATGCAGATCACACTCTGATGTTGCTTGGCTCCATGTGTCCTGGCTTTTATTTGTAAAATGTTGGAAGATATGTAAATTTCTGAAAGTCAGCAGTGTGTAGTAATTTGAGTATTGGACAGTGGAGATTACCGCACTAGAGTAAAAGCGTTCCCCAATGCGTTCTCACGGGCGCGAGCCTGGAACGTGATGAGGGCCAGAACGCTAGTTTACCGCACAGCGGAACGCCGCCATCTGGGCGTTCCAATGTGTTCCCATGTGTTCCAGGGAGGCCATTTTGGCTGGAATGGTTTTACACGGTTCCCAGAAATGGCCTCCCTGGAACACATTCGGAACACTTTGGAACGGCCCGGCGCGATGGCGGCGTTCCGCTGTGCGGTAAAATAGCGTTCTGGCCCTCATCATGTTCCAGGCTCGCACCGTGAGAACGCATTGGGGAACGTTTTTTACCCTAGTGCGGTAATCTCCTATGACTCTGGAGACTAGGGTTTGAAATCTCAACTCAGGCTATGGAAATCCACTGAATGACTTTGGGCAAGTCACAGTCCTTACCCTCAGAGGAAGCACATACAAACCTCTTCTCAACAAATACTTGTCAAAGAACCCTGTGATCGGTTTGCTTAGGTCACCATAGGTCGAAATGAATTGAATCTATACAACACTACCATATAAAACTTTCCTCCACAATGCTGTTCCCATCCCAAATTCATTTCCCCAACCCATCACTTAGCAACAACATAAGTGTTTTGGGGTGTTTGTTTGTTTAAACCCATGCATGTACAGGGGAGAAATCCAGGGGTAAAGTAGCTATGGGGAAAAAGTTTAAACCTCCCTATCTATAGGCAGTGGTCTCTATTCAATCAGAGAAGTAGAGTGCAGATGCGCGTTGTTGTAGTGTAGTGAGGTCCTTCAGAACCAGCGTGATGTTAATATACTATGCCACTGTACACCACTGCTTGTTACCAGCCACTGTTACTCCTCCTCATTGTGCATTTGATTACCTCACCCCCTCAAGCATGCGTGAATTAGCTGCCACCTAAGGCAATGTTCTAGAGTCCATGAAAGTGTATGCTAATGAAACTTGTTTTTTTAAAAGATGCCCCTAGACTCTCATTGTTTGTGCTGTTATAAAGCCGCAGGAGTCTATCGCAGCTGCTGTTCAGGAAATGCTGCAGATTTTTTCCAGAGATTGCCCATTTCATAAGCTTGTTTGGCTCATTCTTCATATGGCTGAGTCAGATCACATATTCTGAGGACACCCCCCTGGGTTCTGTTCCTATAATCAGTCCTTTATTTTCTCTGTGCTGAATAAGGCATGTTTCCCCCACAGTCATGCTTCACAAAATTCTTGTCGGTCTAACTGACATCCAACTGACATCAAAATGTCAACATTTTAAACCCAGTGGGAGAAGTATTCTGCTCGCCTCCCAGAACACACTGCTTGCCAGTGCCCAGAAAGTCACTGTTAAATCCAAAGGAAGATAATCATCTCTAGAATTCAGTCGTAAAATTGTTTCTGTTTCTACGGGCTTGAATGGAAATTGTGTTTATCTTCAGATACAGAGGTTTAATACCAACAAATACAGTATAAGCCTTATGCGCATCCATGGAATCCAGGTCATATAGTTTGGTGAGCACTGGGAATTCTAAAACCCTTCTGTAAACTGTAAATCCCAGGGTTCACTCGATATGCTCTGGTAGTCCAGGAAACATAACACAAATTTTGTGAAGTATGAATGATCCCATCAACTGCTATTTGTAGCATACTGCCACTGAATGATAAATGAAGTCAGTCACCATGCACAGCACTGTGCCTACACTTGGAAATGTCACATTTTTGGACTACAGTTTCCCAGAAAGTCCTCAGCCCACCACTTGTATACTGAGTGTGATTAATTATTTGCAAGTTGCCCCACAATTTTAAAAAGAATTACCTAATGTTTTCTCTGCCACTTTTAGAAGAACAATAAATAAATAAAACAATTGCAGACTACTCTTGGGATAATGAACAAAACATACAGAGGTCCTTAACAAACTTTTAAGAGTTCCAAAAAGGATGTTACTGGTACGACGTACAGACCACCTGAAAAGGGCACCCTGCCGGCACCCCTGTTTTTCTCCAGAGGGAAGCTGCGCCGCCAAACCGCGCATCTTCCCTCCGGCAGAAAAAGACCCATGAAAAGCGGGTTCTTTTAAAGCTGCAGGGGTGGCGTAACAAGTGCCCACTGTCCGCACTCCTTATGTAAGCACTGCGTGGCAAAATGTACGCCGTGTGGCGCTTACATAACAATGGCTGTGCCCAGTACAACGGGGTCCGCCATTACATTCTAGGGTTAGGACCGCTGGTTGCTGCGGTCCCTAACCTAGAACCGGCCCTGGTATGCCGCTATTGGCAGTATGTACCGGGCCACTATTTACCAGAAGTACAAAGATCAATTTTTTTCAGAGCATAACACTTTTAACAGTAATTTCAGAATGAAACAACTTTTTTGATAGTTCATATACATCATCCCAGCAATGGCACTAACCTTTTGTGGTGCTGGAATTGTGTCCTTCTGTGAGGCGAGGCTATTCTATGGATAGTAGTGCTGCTATAGTGTCTCCTGTGTCAAATGGCCTTTTGCTGAGGCCATACTAGATGTGCCAAATAGCTCTACTGGTAGCAATGGTAGTGAGGGTGTGGTGTGTGACACTGGTGGAGGACTTCTCAGACCAGTGACATCACCATGGCTAACACTTGTTAGTGCCTGTGCAGGAGGCACAGCAAGCCCCTTTGAATATCTTTGTTCACTGAAAGCCCTAAGTGAGATAATCCAAAATGAAACACAAAATAGGTAACTTCTAAAATCTATAAAATAGCAAACCACATTGGACCAACCAAAAAATGTAAAAAATACTCACACAAGCTGTTGAAGCTGCACTGTCTTCTTCATCAGACAAGGTTTATAAAATCATAAAGAGAAGAGAGAAATATGATGTTAGAGTTAGAGGCCTCCATTTTAATCAGATGTTGGTTTTGTTGTTGTCAGTTAAGATGGTCTGGGAGGATATCAAGGCAAGGCCACTCTTCTCTTTGGCTGTGGGGGCTCCCTGGGAGACAGAAGAATCATGAATCTAAGCATAGAATCCTCAATGGAAAAGACCACACAGGGCCACTCATCCAACCAACCCCGTGCCATGCAGGAACTCACAATCAAAGTATTGCCTAACAAATGGCTATCCAGCCTCTGTTTAAAGACTTCGAAAGAAGGAGACTCCACCACACTCTCGAGGGAGTGTATTCCACTGTCGAACACAGCTCTTACTGTCAGGAAGTTCTCCTAATGTTGAGGTGGAAATCTCTTTTCCGAGTGTTTAAAATCCATTGAAGTCATTTTCTGGGATTCATTTCAACTGGCTTCAGGACAGGATATGTAGTGGAGGCTGCCATGGTCACCTTAACTGATGACCTTCATCTAGGCATCGCAGAGGAAGCATGACTCTGTTGGTGCGCTATTAAACCTCTCAGCAGCATTATACAATAGACCTGACCTCCTCCTTGGAATGCCTGTATAGTTAGGAATTGGAAGGTGCTGCATTGCAGTGATTCTGTTTCCTTCCTCTCCGGGCAGATTCCAGAGGGTGATGCTCGGGGCACGTCACTCTTCAAAATGAAGCTCAATTGTGGGTCCCTAGGGCGCCATCCCTGTCCCCAATGCTATTAACATTTATATGAAGCTGCTGGGAAAAATCATACGTAGACATGGGGCGGGATGTTATCAGTACGCTAATGACACCCAAATATATTTCTCCCTGTCTCTGTTATCAGCGATGACGACAGATGGTATTTCTCTCCCCCCTCAATTATGCCTTGAGGCATAATGGAATGAGTGAGGGAAACAAGCTCAAGTTGAATCTAGATGAAACGAAGTAACTTATGGTAGGGGCCCCCCAAACCAGGTATTGGGTTGCAACCTCCAGTCCTAGAGAGGTTCACGCTCCCCCTCCCCCTGAGAACGTGTTCACAGTCTGGGGGTGCTTCTTCGTCTTGAGATCCCTAAGTCGTGATTCTGATCCCTCTCGCAAATATAATATCATATATAATATAAGATATGATGTATATGTATA
>NC_056523.1:50486466-50531023 GCF_019175285.1 Sceloporus undulatus
AGTTACATCTACATCTATCCTCCTGTCATTCTCCTCATCTATTTCAGCTCCTTCTACATCTATCCTCCTGTCATTCTCCTCATCCATTTCAGCTACATCTACATCTATCCTCCTGTCATTCTCCTCATCTATTTCAGCCACATCTATATCTATCCTCCGTGTCAGAGCCCCCATCCATTTATGATTATTATTATTATTAAAAAATTTCTTTCACTGCAAAATAATCAGTATAGAAGCTGCAGGTTTACTTGGAAGTAAATCCTTTGGATCTGAAGGAGACCCATTTTGGAATAATGCAGAAATGATCCGGTTTCTTTTATTCTCCATGCTCCCTAAAATACCACCTCCCTGAATCAAATCCACTCTCCTCCCCTTTGTAACAGTTGCCTTCTCTTAGGTTGCATCCACACTGGGGAAATAATCCGGTTTGACTCCACTTTCACTGTCCTGACTCAGTGCTATGGAATTCTGGGAATTGGAGTTTGTTGCTCCACTCAACCTCCGAAGGCCCCCTCCCTTGTGCCCATCTCTCCCTCCAGCTTCCTGTTTTATTCCTTCCATCCCGGTCATCTACATCTAAATCTACCCTTCCGAGCACCAGAAGCAAATGGGGCAAAATTGCAGTGCAGCATCATGGGAAATGTGGGACCTTGGGGGTCTGGGGGGGGGTGTACTGGGACGGAAGCAAAGTTGTATTCCACACCAGACCAATTCAGAGTGAAATCGAAGTGAGCTTAGAAGCAATTTTTGTGAATCCGCTTGTTACCAAATTCACCAAAATGATGAGTCACTTCGGATTCATTGTTGATGCACCTCGGAACGATCCCCCCCATAGAAAGCAATCGCATGTGATAATACATCACATTATCACATGATTTTGCATCGTTGGACCCGCAGTGGCTTCGGATCAGAGCTGTAAAAAGCTGCAAACTGCTCCATGTGGTAAAGCTCTCTGAATATAGCACCATAATATAGCTGCTTTGTGGCTATCAAATTTCCCCAGTTTCTCACCTTCTTCACACTGTCCACATGATGATGATGATGATGATGATGATGATGATGATGATGATGATTTATATAGCACCATAAATTTGCATGGCACTTTATCGGCATCATCAAACCAGCATATAACCTACCAATAACATACAATCTAAAAGTCATAAAATATAAACTATACAATATTAAGCAAGTTATGCAGTTAAAATACAAACTGTAAAAACAGCTAATACATATTAACAAATATAAAAATATTAAACAATATTAAAATACAGGTTCAAATGCTTTAGAGAAGAAGGAAGTACAGTGCGCCCGTGCCATACGTGGGCGCACCATACACGGCCTTGAGCATACGCGCTCAAGCCGCGGGGCGCACACAGGGTGGAAGGGGAGGCGTGTCCCATTCAATTGAATGGGCGCATGCGCCCATTGTGCTCTGCGCGCGCCCTGCACCACCGCACCGCTGCGCACAAGCCCCATTGTTTCCAATGGGGCTCGAGCATAGGCGGAATTCGCCTTACGCGGCGGGATCCGGAACGGCGAGGACGCACTGTATTTAATTTGGATTTAAAACTAGCAAGGGAAAAGATAGTCTGCAGATGTTCAGAGAGGCAGTTCCATGAGAACGGTGCAGCAAGTGAAAAAGGACAAAACCAAGGCAAGGAAGAAGAAACTCTTGGCTGGGTAAGAAACCCTGAACTCCTGGACCGCAAATCTTGAATAGGATGGTGAGATGACATAAGGACTGACAGATAAGAGGGAGCTATGTTGTGTAAAACTTTAAACATTAAGAGAAGCAGCTTGTACTGAATCCTAAAAGGAATGGGTAGCCAGTGAAGAGATGCCAGAAGTGGGGTGGAATGAACAAAGTGACAAGCTAAAAAGATAAGCTTAGCAGCAGAATGCTGAAAGGAAATCAGAGGACTAAGTTGGGACAATGGGAGCCCCATCAAAAGAAGATTGCAGTAGTCAAAGTGGGAGAAAACTAGGGCATGAGCAGAAGAATCCGATAGAAAAGGTCTAATTAGGTTTTGGAAGAAAGATGAGTAGTTCTATATTAGCCATGTTAAGTTTTAGACACTGATGAAGCATCCATGATGTGGAATATCAGCTCATCAACATCTGGAGACCTCCAACCCTCATCCTTGTGCTAGAAGTCAGACATTAAGGAAGAAGTAGATACAAAGCCAGCTTCCAGCAAGACATCCTCTGGGATCTTTTTTCACACTTTTTTCCTATCATGGTGAGTCATGACAGAAGCAACAAGAGACATGGCATGACAATTAATTTCCCACAGTTCTTTTAATATAGATCACTCTGGGTTTTAGTGAGATTTTAAAATTACACTGCTTGATTCATAGAGCTGATCAAAGTGCCAACTGCCAACAAAATGTTATTAAAAAAGCGTCTCAGGGCAGATGGACCCTGGTAGCTAGCTTATGATGATGCCACTTGCTTATGTCAAGCCTCGGTATATAGGATAGCCACTTCTATCAATTCAGACTATTTGTCCATCTGGTCTGGAACTGTGTCTGTTCCAACTGATAGTGGATCTTCAGGTTCTCAGGTATTTTATAACAACCACCACTTAAACTTTTCAACATTAGAGATCCCAGATGTCAAACTGAAGACTCTGTGCATGTGCCTTTCCATAGAGCCCTGCCTCCTCCATGTTGAAATGGCCAAAAAGGTCAGTGAGATTCTAGGCTGCATCAACAGTGGTATAGCAGACTGATGGAAGTAATATTACCACTCTATTCTACTTTGGTCAGACCTCCCCTGGCAGGTCTGACCAAAGTTCAGAAGGATACTGACAAATTGAAAGGTGTCCAGAGGACCAAGATGATAAAAAGTCAGGAAACCAAGCCATAAGAGGAAAGACTCAGGGAGTTGGGTATGCTTAGCTGGAAAAAGACAAGAGGAGAGGGTGGTATGATAGCCATTTTAAAATACCTAAAGAGATACCATGTAGAAAAAGGAATGGGACTTTTTTCCCTTTGGTTCCAGAGACTGGAACATGAACCAGTGGGTTCAAATTACAAGAAAAGAGATTCTACTTAAATATTAGGTCTGTAAGAACTGTTTGAGAGTGGAGTTGATAGCCTCAGAGGATGGTAGACTCTGCTTTTCTGGAGGTCTTCAGACAGAAGTTGGGTAGCCAACTCTTTTTCAAGAATATCCCTGCATGGCAGGGATTACTTGTATGGTAAGGGGTTGGACTGGATAGCCCTTGCAATCCCTTTGAACTGTCTGAGTCCATGAATTATATCACATAAGGCTGCCAAAGCAAATGTACAGCAGGATTGTACTGTCTGTGAAAGTACCTTTTCACAAGATTCTGTGTCTGTCATGTAGCTGCTTCATCTTCAATTTGTTCCTGGAGCACTCCTTCTGTCCATGTGGGGTGAGTTATTCTAGGACACACTATCCAAGAAGTAATCTTCCGAACTCTGCTGGAAACATCAAAATGTACAGTCAAAGAAACAGACATAAAACATAAGTATAAATATACATAAACTCCCACATCCCACCAACCATATGCATTTCCGTAACCTCGGGGCAAATGAAGTGGCTCTATGGTGGCATGCTCCAAGGCTTGAAAATTGTGCTGCTCCATGTGGACATTATGCAAAGTAGGCCTGAATACCCTAAGCACCCGCTCCTTTATGATCTTGAAAGCTAAGCAGGTCAGCATATTTCAAAGGAAGAACTGACAAAACCACACTTCGCCTAAGAAAACCCTATGAAATTTATGGGGTCACCGTAATGACGGCATTTAAAGGACAATGCACACGTTACACACAAAGGATATAAATTCAAATCATTTCCTCCTTACATAAAAGAATGATAATTTCCATAGTTTTCTACTAACAGGAAGAAAAAATATTTCTGTGCCAGGGTCTCTTTATTCACATATCCAAAGTGTTAGAGTTTTCTCACCAAAATACACTTGCCAAAAATGTAAAATTTTGTGCAGAAAATGCCTTCAGCGTGTTTTCTAGCACCCCCACCCCCCGCTTTTTTGCATAGAAATATCCATGTGTAGATTTCTGCACAGAATAAAGCTGGAAACTTGGGATGTATGAATACTGGTAGCAACTGTGCAAGTCACACTAATGTTTTATTTAGCAGGAAATGAATGACAAAAATATTCTTCTTCTCCACAATGTCCAAAAAGGACATTGTGACCATAACCTAAAACATGTGTACTTACATCACTAACAGGATTCTGGCTTGAATCTAACACATTCATCTTGGAGCCTTCCCTAGCAACTGGTGACCTCTGTGCAAAAGAACACTGGAATAGATAGGCTTTGCTGATCCAGTTGACTCTTTTTGAAGAATGGGAGATCATCATCCATGTGTGCAAGTGTCCAGATGGGCTCTGTTTTGCACTACTGAAAATGTTTCACTAAACCTTGGACAGATTAAAGCTCTGTGGAAGTACCACAAAGAGGGAACATGTCCTTTGAATTGAGTCAAAAATATGAAAGGAGCCTAAGGCTCTGAATTATTCATATATCAGGAATCAGCACAATGGAGATATAATCTAGGAATTAAAATGCTTGTGGCTGCAGCTTCCTTTCTCCCTCTTTCTTTTTCCCAGCTGGTTCTTATTTCTGAAGTTAAAGAGATCCATCTGATTGTGTTTAGTACCACACAGCCGTAAGTTAAGGTTGCATTATGCAACGTACTTAGAAGTCTGTTAAAATTCTCTCTTGATGTCTGCCTAGATATCAGCGTTTTAATTCCTTGCCAAATCAACAGTTTGGCAAGGGGAAAGAGGATGGTGTGGGTGTGAGGAGAATAGCTAGATTGATTTTTTAAAATTGCTGTTGATATTTCAGACACTCTACCACAGTTCTTTCAAACAGATTCAGCCACAAAAATTGGTTTTCTTCCCATCAGTAGGACTACCAAAGGTCTCATAAAAGAGGAGCGTAATTAATTTTATTACCAGCACAGGACCTACGTGGCTGACGAGATGAGCTAAACAAAAAACACAGCTTTTAAAATACAGCTTACAAAAATCAGTAACAATACTGACACTTCTCAGTAAGGCCAGTGATACTTAGAACCCATAAAACTGTTACAAAGATTTCAAAAATGCTTTGCTATTCAGTATTTTTTTTCAACTCTACAAGGTCATGTCAATTTATATTCTACCCTTCTATTCCAAAAACAGCAATTAAAGATCAATTATCCTTATCCCAAAATGCCTGAAAGCAGGAGTGTTTGTATTTTGATTCCCCCCCCCCCCGATTTTGAAATACTTGTATTTGCATTGCATGAGACACAATCACAACCCAGTATTTAATATGTACTGTATTTGCGAGGTGGAGAGAAATGCCAGGCTGAGAGAGACTGGAGATCTGTGAAATGGTGTGAATCCAAGCGTAGTGTACCTAAATCCACACTTCCTGCCATTTCAAAATTCCTCAGCCTCTTTCAATTTGATTTTGTTTGTTCACTACATGTGTTGTGTTTGGATGTGAGGTGGAGAGGGACTCAGGTCAAGATATGAATGAGCAGCAAGCTTCAGCTGCTACCTTGAAGGCAGAAGGGGCAGCTGGTCAAACCTTTTCAGGTTTTGAAGGGTTTTGTATTTCAGATTTCTGGATAAGGGGTACTCAGCCCTGTACAAACAACATTTTGAACTACATTTCAGATCAAACAATAAACAAACAATACATATGCAACAATTATTATCCCCATATTCAGACTAGGGGAAGCTGTTTAAGATGGAAACTTACCTACACCTACACAATCACCAGTCTGTGCAAGGTCAGAGGCATAATGTGAATAAAGATCACCACAGCAGACCTGTTGAGCATATGAGCAGAGCAGCCCTGCCACCAGCATACCTCCACATCTCCAAGATCTTCACTGGGCTAACTCAGCTTTCCCTAAGACCTTTCAACAGATGCATGACTATTTTATACCCCCCAGATTTCAGATGTAAAAAAACAAGCCACATTGTGGCCAAACAACATCCAAGTGTCATCAAGATGGAAGTTACTATGGAAAAGAACTCACAAACTGGGAGACACTGCAGCAGTGCTTTTGCCTGAGCCCTGTGGAAGGGAAAGATTCATCCTCCCCTTTCCTGGCTGATTTGCGTGCAAACTACTTATAACTTGTGACTTTGGCCCTGTGCAGACTGGCCTCAAGGCCAAGTTGGGGGCAGAGTTAGGGTTGTAGCCTCCATATGACACATGCCCCAGCTCCTCCCCATGGTGGCCTGATTGCCGTGTGCCACGCGCCACTACACAGCATCGACATCATGGTGCTCCTCTGTCTGCAGATGCAGTACCGAAGGAGCCCCGTTAAAGTTGCAGGCGCAGCCATCCACATCATTCCTAGGGTGCAAAGGAGCCATTTTTGCAGCTTCTTTTGCACCCTAGAAAGGCCAGATCAGGGCCATGGCATGGGTTGCCATGGACCTTGATCTGGCTGTAAAAGGAGGTAGTTGGAGGCGACCCTTTGGGGCTATCTGCACAGCCCCTCAGTTTGCAGCAATTGGAAATAAACTGAAGAACAAAGGGGATAGAGGAAGGAAAAATAAACTGGCCTTTAAAAGTAGCTGAAAAGGGGGGATGTTTGTATTTATGAGAGAGCTTGGAGTGCATGTGCTCTCCCAGTCACCTGTCAATGTATGGTGGCCCCAGAATTTCATAGGTTTCTTCTTAGACAAATAATACTCAGAGGTGATTTTGCCAGTCCTGTCTTTGAAATATAGCCTACAGAACTTGATATTCATTGGCAGTCTCCCATCCGAGTATTAAACAGGGCTGACTGCCTAGCTTCCAAGATCAGACAGGATCTGGTGCCTTTAATGGGCTGAAGGTGATTAATCAGGACAGTCCCTGCCAAATTGGGACAGTTGTATAGTATGTACTAAGCAAAGTGAGACAGCTGCTCAACAACAAATCTGGATGTAATGAAAGGGTGCAAAAATTGTTAATATTATTTTCTATATAATATAAAATAATAATATATAATATAAAAATATATAATTTATAAAGGTCAATTCAATATTATTATTGATTTGGAAAGGGGAATAGTACTGGTGGATTTCAGCTTCATTTGCTAATAATCTGCCTGTGGTTTCAATCTTGAATGGTGCATAATAATTAATTCCCCAAATAGTTCAGGAATTGCTGTAGTGTTGTCCAAGTAAGGCTTAAAAAAAGAGGAATTTTGACTTTCTATTTTGGTTTCATTTTCTTTTACTTGTAGGTCCTATGCAATCCTCTTCTCAGAAGAGTAAGTCCTACTGTCTCCAGTGGAGGCTTTGTGGGACACTGTGTCCAGCGGGACTACTGAATGAACCACATTTAAGCTGAGTGTGTTGTTTAGCTGAGCTGGAGTCCCAGCATCGTCCATTGATGTCAGAGGGACTGTGCCAACCTGTGCCAGCTGAAGGTTTGCCCTTAATGTCAGAGCCAGGGATTACGTGGGCGTTAATGTCAGAGCTGGGATTGAATCCTGGAATTCAGGAGCTCAGGCTGCTAGACAGCTTCCCTGAGCTTTACAGAACGGACTTTCATACCAAGGAAAATGTCCAATTATCCGATTTAGTTTTTTGCAAAATCTATTGGCTTTCTCACTGTTGGTTCCCCCACCCCCCATTCACCCACCACCAATTGCCTCACAGTGTGTTATTTGCTAAGAACATGGCTATTTGTGTATCAAAAACCGACTGGTTGCCTCTTTAGTCAAGCAATCCTATTAGGGAACTCTTGAAGTGGAATCATATGAACAAATTGTGCAGAGTGACGCCAATGGTGCATGAGGTTAGTAAGATTGGTGAGATAAGGGCTACATAAGTAGCATTCATGAAAGTTCAGGCAGAGCAACGGGCAGTAACTTTGTCAGTGACAGAAATCAGCAGGTGATTCTCTTCAACTATAAAGGGGCTTTGCCGTTTCTTGGCTGAGGGCCTAGCACTTCGGCTTACCTATGGCATTCTTCCCAAGACCTGTCAGAATGGTTTCTCTATCTGAGTGTGCCTAAAAAAATATTGAAAGGAGGGTCCATGATGAAGGCAATTCCTGTAAGCACATGAATCAAATCTTGATCAGAACTGAGAAATGTGTGTCTTTCGATTCCACTTATTACCCCCACCTGCTGGCAAGGAGGTAACATGGACCCTTGAACGGAAGGCAAGTGGAGGGTTCTGACAACAAAACACAAGGTACTGTGCCGCGCTTCTTCAGGATGTCAGCCAGGAGTGTACTAACTTGTCAAGCATTAAGAAATATTAACACCCACTATGATATATACTCATGTATACTCAGACTTAAAAAATGCAAAAAAAAATATTGACCCCCAAACACCGGTCGATTATTCAAGCATTCAAATTATGCATAAATTCCCCGTCCATGTCTCCCAAAGGTTAGGTGGCTGCTGGAGAGGAGGGGAGACAGAGCAAGTTTCCTTGCCCCGAAGCCTCTTTCCCTGTTAGGACTGTCTCCTGAGGCGGCAGCTGGGCTGTGGCGGAGGAGGGACGGCTGCTGGCCCTATTTTACCCCTTGATTATCCATGGGTATATCAAAATCCCTATTTTGTGTTCCCAGAACCTGCCCTTGATTTCATTACATGAAGTCAATTATAGTCGAGTCTATATGGTATCCTACCTGTGCCCTCCCAGGAAAATAAAGCCGGTATGCAATCTATCCTAGGCACATTTACGTGGAAGTAAACTACACTGAACCATAGACGGTACTTTCTAAGTACACATGTTGCTGTAAGAGTCTTCCTATTAAGAGGATTGACGAGCAAAACATTTGCCCTACTCTGCAAGTACTTGCAAGTGGCAACATTAGGAGATAACTCGCTGCCAATGCTGAGCCCCATCCATCTCAAACGCCAGTTCCAGGGTCCCTGGGAGTAGGCTCCTAGCTTCCAAGGCCCAGCCTCAAAGATGAGGGGAGAACTCTCCAGGTAAGAGTGCTTTCTGGAAAAGAAAGAAAACAGATAAGTGTGTGCTGTTGGCCTTCCCTTTGCAGGCTGCCTTGGACTGTTTGCTATAGACTGTCAAAGGAAGCTCTCTGGCATCTCTTTCCCACACTTCCTCTTCCAAAGTTTCTTATACTCCAGGACAATTACCGGCCAGGGGAGGAGGTTGTAAGCACGCCACCACCTTAGGAATTTGTTTCCTCTTATAACCATGCACTTATACACATGAGACAGGAACTCAAAATCCAGACACCATTCGAATAGAGTACTTCGAATCCAACGGAATTCACGTGATGAATATCCACACGTGAAGATGGAAAATAATGAAATGTGGTGATTCCTGAGTCAAAGTGGGTGAGTTGCACATTGAATTACCACACCATTATATACCATGCGGATTCAATGATTCGAAATTGGGGCCTTTGAGCACATCAGTGGGGCTCTGAACGAATCGTGAACCTTTGCACTTCCAGGGTGAAGAAGGGGACCCCTTCCTGGGTTTCACTTTCACGTGGAATGCTAAGCCTCACATAAATGTGGCTTACGTCTTTCCTCCCTTCTATTTTCCCATCCAGGCAGCCAAATTCAAATGGAGTCCTCCGTGTCAGAGCCCCAACCATTTCAGCCACCATCTACATCTATTCCTCCTGTCATTTCTCCTCATTATTTCGTTACAATTCTACATCTAGCCTCCGTCATTCTCCTCATCTATTTTCCGTTTAACATCTTACATCTATCCTTCCTGTCATTCTCCTCATCTATTTCAGCTCCTTTACATCTATCTTCCTGTCCTTCTCCTCATCCATTTCAGCATCTTACATCTTATCCTCCTGTCATTCTCCTCATCTATTTCAGCCACATCTATATCATCCTCCGTGTCAGAGCCCCCATCCATTTATGCTTATTATTATTAAGGATTAAGGAATTATTATTATTATTAAAAAAATTTCTTTTCACTGCAAAATAATCAGTTATAGAAGCTGCCGGTTTACTTGGACGAAATCTTTGGATCTGACGGAGACCCATTTTGGATAATGCAGAAATGATCCGGTTTCTTTTATTACCATGCTCACTAAAATACCCACCTCCCTGAATTCAAATCCACTCCCTCCCCTTTGTAACAGTTTCCTTCTCTTAGGTTGCATCACACTTGGGAGGAAAATAATCGGTTTGACTCCACTTTCACTGTCCTGACTCAGTGCTATGGAATTCTGGGCGTGGAGTTTGGTTGATCCACCAACCTCCGAAGGCCCCCTCCCTTGTGCCCATTCTCTCCCTCAGCTTCCTGTTTCATTCCCTCCATCCCGCGTCATCTACATATAAATCTACCCTTCCGAGCACCCGAAGTCAAAATGGCGGCAAATTGCAGCGCAGCATCATGGGGAATGTGGGACCTTGGGGGTCTGGGGGGGGTTTGTACTGGGACGGACCGCAAGTTGTATTCCACACCAGACAATTCAGAGTGACATCGATATTAGTGAGCTTAGGAAGCAATTTTTTGTTGAATCCGCTTGTTACCAAATTACCAAAAAATGATGAGTCACTTCGGATTCATTGTTGTGATGTCACTCGGAAGATCCCCCCATAGAAAGCAATCGCATGTGATAATTACATCACAAACCTCCGCTGCTTGATTCATGCAATTGGAAAGGCGGGATTATAAATAAAAATTCTTATTATTATTATTCTTTTATTATTATTATCACATGATTTGCATCGTTGGACCGCAGTGGCTTCGGATCAGAAGCTGTTAAAAAAGCCGCAAATTGCCTCCATGTGGTACAGCTCTCTGAATATCGCCCCATAATATATCTGCTTGTGGCTATCAAAATTTCCAGTTTCTCACCTTCTTCACACTGTAGTTAAAGGGGAATCATAAAACTATAACTACATTGTGTGAATGGGCCCTAGGGTTTGAAAACAGCTTTTCCATTAAGCTGTTATAAGAGAGTACAGTGCACCCTTGTCCACAAAACTATTACTACTTTTAGTTCTTTAGTTTCACTGTTTAATGAAGGTGCTTTTAAGTTCCCAACAAATGTCCCAGATGCCTTTGAGTACTACTGTCTCTGAAAGGTACAGTACACTTAGATTTTTATGTTTGTGTTTGCTTCTGCAGGTACCGGAGAGTATGGACATTTAAAGGGGAATGATTCTTATTCTCTGCCTTGCTATAAAATTGTATCAAGAGGAGGACTGTTATTATTTTCATGTCTTTGCCAGTTGACAGGAGACTTACACCTTAACTGAAAATAGCAGGAGATTATAGGCACTCCACAGTTAACACTGGCCCTGTGTAGACGGGCCTTTAAGTACGTCCTGGCAACGTACTAGGGTTGCCTCGTGGCATTGCTTATATATGCCCCGCAACCCTACTACGTCACCAGGACATCAATATGGCAGTGCCCTGTCTACATGGGTGCTGCCATTTTGACGTAACGGCTGTGTCGCGTCCAAACAGCGCAGCACGGCTCTTATGTCTTGGTGCCACTGCAGGGTGCTTGTGGCGCCCTTTCAGCGGCACCAGAAGGAGCTCCAAAATGGAGCTCCTTCCGCCGTTTGTGTCACTGGCACAGCCTTTATATGGCTGCACCAGCGACACAAAAGAGAAAGGGGCTGAGCGGCCCCTTTCTCTCTTTCCCCTCCGCTGTCGGGGTGTCCTTGGGGCATGAAGCCCAAAGGACACCCCTTTCCAGGCCACGGGGAAGCGGCTCAGGGCCTCTGGGGCTGCCACTGTGGCAGCTCAGGCCCTGATCCATAGGGGAAAGGGGCGGTCTGTATCCTGCCAAAGCCTCTAGCAAAGAAGTTGCTTTTACAAGTGTCTTTTTACACCTGCCCATCTCCTTTTCTCCTTGGCCTCTTTTTAGCTGAACTTTTTTTTTGGGGGGGAGGATGGTGACGGAGGGCAGGAGAAACACAGATTTTTGGTGTGGGGTTGCAGCACTCCGTCTGCAGTAAACAATGGAATTAAGCTTTAGCTGGGGAAATGGGATTCTGCTTTAACCAGTTCTACTATAGCTGCTTGTGCCTCCTTTCCCACTTCTGTAAATCCCCAACTTTTAAAATCAGCTGTAAACTAACTGAAAGAGGAAGCATAGATTATTTATTTATTTATTTCAAGGATTCATATCCCGTCTTTCTTTCACAATGGGATTCAAGGTGAGCATCACTTCAGGTGTGCCTCTGACTGACCAGTGTGGTCTGGGGGGGGGGCATAGTGAAAATTTGCTCCCATATCCCATACAGTTTGCC
Organism: Sceloporus undulatus; assembly: GCF_019175285.1. Lineage (NCBI taxonomy): Eukaryota > Metazoa > Chordata > Lepidosauria > Squamata > Phrynosomatidae > Sceloporus > Sceloporus undulatus. The sequence continues at coordinate 50,498,677 of NC_056523.1, forward strand.
CTCACCCGGTCTGCTACAATCTTATATACATTTACCTGTTATTTGGTCCCACTGAACTCAATCAAGCTTCTGATTGTGTGTGAGCATTGCCCATGGTTACTGGGAAAGAGTTAGATACATAACCTCCAATAATTCATAAATTAAACCTAGGACACATGTGGCCAAACAACATCCGTTTGTGCTCAAGATGGAAAAATTATTAATGAGGAGGCATGCCCAAGCTAGGAGAGGCTGCAGCAGTTTGCTTTTGCTTGAGCCTATTAGGAAGGGTAAGATTCTACTATCTCTCTCATCTTCCCTACAGAGCTAAGTGAAAACTACTTTTTGTGTTTTCACCTCAGTTTGCAGCAACTGAAGTAATATGTGGAGGAAGAAGGAAACTGAGGACTAAGAAAGAAACAGGGACATTTTAAAATCAACTGGAAAAGTGGGAGAACAGAGGATTAATCAGGACTGTTGCTACCAAACAGGGACAGTTAGAGGGTAAGTAGATATAAAAAGCTGCTGACTTAAATATGCTGAGCTATGTAACATAACTGACTTGAACATTAACCATTAACCCTTTAAAGACTGAACATAAAGACTGTATGGGTTGGGATGGGATGGCAGGGATGGGAGTAGGGTAACCCAGCCAAAAACTAATCCTTTAAATTTCCTCCTTTCTGTTGACTTAGCTCCCCTCAGTGCAAAACATCTCCCCCAAGCTGGCAACCCTATCCTCATCCCAGTGTATGAGGTTACAGTTTTCATCATCCTATAAACAGCATTGCCGTGACCTTGACAATGGCTGAAGAAGGCATTAATCCTTAGAATGAATGCTAGTCTTATGCATAAAAGCGGGGACCTGCAAAGAAACCTGATCACAGCAAAAAGATGAAGGCTTAATTAAAGTGCAGACTAGAAAGGGAGTGGAAGTGTGATCTCTGGCTAGATTTGAAACCTTGCACAACCCCTTCATGAAGGACAATTTAGTGAAGAAGAACAGATGGAAATGAATAACTGGAGTTTCCCTATGCATTCTACTGCAGAAAGTATTCTGCCCTCAGTTTAGAGTTTTTAATTTTTGTACTGTAGAGCCTAGTATTCCACAGCCAGCTTCTGTCCATGCTGGGTGAGTTATTCTAGGACACACTATCCAAAGAAGTAAATCTTCCGAACTCTGCTGGAACATCAAACATGTACAGTCAAAGACACAGACAATAAAACATAAAGTTATAAATATACATAAACTCCCCAACATCCCACCAACCACTATGCATTTCAGTAACCTCGGGTGCAAATGAAGTGGCTATGGTGGCATGCTCCAAGTGCTTGAAAATTGTTGCTGCTCCATGTGGACATTATGCAAGTAGTAGGCCTGAATACTCTAAAGCACCCGCTCCTTTATGATCTTAGAAGCTAAGCAGGTCAGCTATATTTCAAAGGAAGGAACTGACAAAACCACTTCCGCCTAAGAAAACCCTATGAAATTTATGGGGTCACCGTAAGTTGACAGGCGATTTAAAGGCACATGCACACGTACACACAAAGGGATATAAATTTTCAACTATTTCATCCTTACATAAAAGAATGAATAATTTCCATAGTTTTCTACTAACAGGAAGAAAAAAATATTTCTGTGCAGGGTTCATCTGTATTCACATATCCCAAAGTGTTAGAGTTATTCTACACAAAAATACACTTGCAAAAAATGTAAAATTTTGTGCAGAAAACATGCCTTCAGCACTGTTTTCTATGCAACCCCCACCCCCCGCTTTTTTGCATAGAAATATCCATGTGTAGATTTCTGCACAGAATAAATGCTGGAACACTTTGGGATGTATGAATACTGGTAGAAAACTGTGCAAAGTCACACTAATGTGTTATTTAGCCAGGAAATGAATGACAACAAATATTCTTCTTCTCCCACAATGTCCAAAAAGGACATTGGGACCCATAACCTAAAACCATGTGTACTTACATCACTAACAGGATTCTGGCTTGAATCTAACACAGTTCATCTGGTGAGCCTTCCCTAGGCAACTGGGTGACCTCTGTGCAAACAGAACACTGGAATAGATAGGCCTTTGTGCTGATCCAGCTTGACTCTTTTTAGAGAATGGGAGATCATCAATTCCATGTGTGCAAGTGTCCAGATGGGCCTCTGTTTTGCACTACTGAAAATGTTTCACTAACCTTGACAGATTAAAGCTCTGTGGAAGTAACACAAAAGAGGAACATGTCCTATGAAGTGAGATAACAAAAATATGAAAGGAGCATAAGGCTCTGAATTATGTCAATATATCAGGAAATACAGCACAATGGAGATATACAATCCATATGGAAATTAAAATGCTTGTGGCTGCAGCTTCCTTCTCCTCCCTCCTTTTCTTTTTCCCCAGCTGGTTCTTATTTTCTGAAGTTAAAGAGATCCCATCTGATTGTTGTTTAGTACCACACAGCCAGTAAGTTAAGGTTTAGAGCATTATGCAACGTACTTAGACGTCTGTTAAAATTTCTCTCTTGATGTCCTGCCATAGATATTCAGCTGTTTTAATTCCTTGCCAAATCAACAGTTTGGCAAGGGGGAAAGAGGATTGGTGTGTGTGTGAGGAGAAATAGCTTTGTATTGATTTTTTAAAAATTGCTGTTGATATTTCAGACACTCTACCCACAGTTCTTTCAAACAGATTCAGCCACAAAATGCTGGTTTATCTTCCCATCAGTAGGACTACCAAAGGTCTCATAAAAAGAGGAGACGTAATTAATTAATTAATTACCAGCACAGGACCTACAGTGGCTGACGAGATGAGCTAAAACAAAACACAGCTTTAAAAATACAGCTTACAAAAATCAGCTAACAATACTGACACTTCTCAGTAAAGGCCAGTGATACTTAGAACCCATACAACTGTTACAAAGATTTCAAAATGCTTTGCTTATTTCAGTATTTTTTTTCCAACTCTACAAGGTCATGTCATATTTATATTCTACCCTTCTATTCCAAAAACAGCAATTAAAGATCAATTATCCCTTATCCAAAATGCCTGAAAGCAGGAGTGTTTAGTATTTTGGATTCCCCCCCCCTCCCCGATTTTAGAATACTTGTATTTGCATATGCATGAGACACAATACACAACCCAAGTATTGTAATATGTACTGTATTTGCGAGGCTGGAGAGAAATGCCAGGCTGGAGAGAGACTGGAGATCTGTGAAATGGTGTGAATCCAAGCGTAGTGCTAGACATAAATCCACACTTCCTGCCATTTCAAAATTCCTCAGCCTCTTTCCAATCTTGCATTTTGTTTGTTCACTACATGTGTTGTGTTTGAGATGTGAGGCTGGAGAGGGACTCAGGATCACAGATATGAATGAGCAGCAATGCTTCAGCTGCTACCTTGAAGGCAGAAGTGGGCAGCTGGTGGCAAAACCTTTCAGGTTTTGAAGGGTTTTGTATTTCAGATTTCTGGATAAGGGGTACTCAGCCCTGTACAAACAAACATTTTGAACTACAATTATCAGATCAAAACAATAAACAACAATTACATATGCAACAATTATTATCACAGTATCTCAGACTAGGGACAGTCTGTTTAAGATGGAAAACTTACCTACACCTACACAATCACCAGTCTGTGTCAAGGTAGAGGCATAATGTGAATAGAAGATTCACAACAGCAGACCTGTTGAGACATTATGAGCAGAGCAAGCCCTGCCACCAGCATACCCTCCAACATCTCACAGATCTCACCGGGCTAACCTCAGCTTTCCCTAAGACTTTCAACAGATGACATGACTATTTTATACCCCCCAAGATTTTACAGATGTAAAAACAAGCCACATGTGGCCAAACAACATCCAAGTGTCATCAAGATGGAAGTTACTAATGAGAAAGAACTCACAAACTGGGAGACACTGCAGCAGTTTGCTTTTGCCTGAGCCTAGTGGGAAGGGAAAGATTCATCCTCTCCCTTTCCTGGCTGAATTGAGTGCAAACTACTTTTATACTTGTGACTGTGGCCCTGTGCAGACTGGCCTCAAAGGCCAAGTTGGGGGCAGAGTTAGGGTGTAGCATCCATATGACACATGCCCCAGCTCCTTCCCCATGGTGCCATGATGCCGTGTGCCACGCTGCACTACACAGCATGCGACATCATGGTGCTCCTCTGTCTGCACGATGCAGTACCGAAGGAGCCCCGTAAAGTTGCAGCGGCGCAGCCATCACATCCTTCCTAGGGTGCAAAAAGGAGCCACTTTTTGCAGCTTCTTTTTGCACCCTAGAAAGGCCAGATCAGGGCCATGGCATGCGGTTGCCATGACCTTGATCTGGCTGTAAAAGAGGTAGTTGGAGGCCGACCCTTTGGGGCTATCTGCACAGCCCCTCAGTTTGCAGCAATTGGAATAAACTGAGAACAAAGGGGATAGAGGAAGGAAAAATAAACTGGAACCTTTAAAAAGTAGCTGAAAAGGGGGGATGTTTGTATGAGAGAGACTGTGAGTGCATGTGCTCTTCCCAGTCACCTGTCAATGTATGGTGGCCCCATGAATTTCATAAGGTTTTCTTAGACAAATAATACTCAGAGGTGATTTTGCCAGTTCCTGTCTTTGAAATATAGCCTACAGAACTTGATATTCATTGGCAGTCTCCCATCCGAGTATTAAACAGGGCTGACCCTGCCTAGCTTCCAAGATCAGACAGGATCTGGTGCCTTTAATGGGATGACAGGTGATTAATCAGGACAGTCCCTGCCAAATTGGGACAGTTGTATAGTATGTACTAAGCAAAGTGAGACAGCTAGCTCAGACAACAAATTCTGGATGTAATGAAAGGGTGAAAAATTGTTAAATATATAGTTCTATATAATATAAAATAATATATATAATATAAAATATATAATTTATAATAGTCAATATCAATATTTATATATTGATTGGAAAGGGGATAAGTACTGGTGGGATTTCAGCTTCATTTGCTAAAATAATCTGCCTGGTTTCATCTTGAATTGGTGCATAATAATAATTCCCCAAAGTAGTTCAGAGAATTGCTGTAGTGTTGTTCCAAGTAGAGGCCTAGAAAAAAGAGGAATTTTGACTTTCATATTTTTATGTTCATTTTCTTTTACCTTGTAGTCCTATGCAATCCTCTTCTCAGAAGAGTAAGTCCTACTGTCTCCAGTGGAGCTTTGTGGGACACTGTGTCCAGCGGGACTTACTGAATGAACACATTTAAGCTGAGTGTGTTGTTTAGCTGAGCTGGAGTCCCAGCATAGCTCCATTGATGTCAGTGGAGCTGTGCCAACCTGTGCCAGCTGAAGGTTTGCCCTTAATGTCAGAGCCAGAGGATTACGTGGCGTTAATGTCAGAGCTGGGATTGGAATCCTGGAATTACAGGAGCTCAGGCTGCTAGACAGCTTCCCTGAGCTTTACAGAACGACTTTCATACCAAGGAAAATGTCCAAGTCTATCCGATTTAGTTGCAAATCTATTGGCTTTCCTCACTGTTGGTTCCCCCACCCCCCATTCACCACCACAATTTGCCTCACAGTGTGTTATTTGCTAACGAACATGGCTATTTGTGTATCAAATACCGACTGGTTGCCTCTTTAGTCAAGCAATCCTCTTAGGGAACTCTGAAGTGGAAATCATATGAACAAATTGTGCAGAGTGACGCAAATGGTGACATGAGGTTAGTAAGAGTTTGGTGAGAATAAGGGCTAAATAAGTAGCATTCATGAAAAAGTTCAGAGCAGAGCAAAGGGCAGTAAACTTTGTCAGCTGGACAGTAAATCAGCAGGTGATTCTCTTAAACTATAAAGGGGCTTTGCCAGTTTGTCTTGGCTGAGTGGCCTAGCACTTAGGCTACCTATGGCATTTCTTCCCAAGACCCTGTTCAAGAATGGTGTCTCTAATCTCGAGTGATGCCTAAAACAAATATGAAAGGAGGGATCCATTGAATGAAGGCAATTCCTAGTCTTAAGCACACTGAAATCAAATCTTAGATCAGAACTGAGAAATGTGTGGTCTTTCGATTCCACTTTCATTACCCCCCACCTAGCCTGGCCAAAGGTAGGTAACATGGACCCTTGAACAGGAAGGCAAGTGGAGGATGGTCTGACAAAACTACACAAGAGTACTGTGCAGCTGAGCTTCTTCAGGAATTGTCAGCCAGGAGTGTACTAAATTGTCAAGCATTAAGAAATATTAACACAAATATGATATATACTCATGTATAACTCAGAATAAAATTGCAAAAAATATTGACCCCCAAAAACCTGGGTCGACTTATTCAAGCATCAATATGGTAAATTCCCCAGTCCACTGTCTCCCAAAGGGTTAGGTGGGCTGTGGAGGAGGAGACAGAGCAAGTTCTTGCCCCTGAAGCCTCTTTCCCTGTTCGACTGTCTCCTGAGGAGGCAGCTGGGCTGTGGAGGAGGAGGAAGGATGCTGAGACCCTATGTTTACCCCTTGATTCATCCATGGGTCATATCAAAATCCCTAATTTTGGTCCCAGAACCTGCCCTTGATTTATACATGAAGTCAACTTATAGTCAAGTCTATATGGTATCATACCTGTGCCCTCCCAGGAATAATAAAGCCGGTCTGCAATCTATCCTAGGCACATTTACGTGGGAGTAAACTACACTGAACACATAGACGGTACTTCTAAGTACACACTGTGCTTGTAAGAGTCTTCATATTTAAGAGGATTTGACGAGAAAAACAATTTGCCCTCCTCCTGCAAGTACTTGCAAGTAGGCAACATTAGGAATAACTTGCCTGCCAATGCTGAGCCCCCATCCCATCTCAAAAGCAGTTCCAGGGTCCCTGGGAGTAGGATCCTCAGCTTCCAAGGCCAAGCCTCAAAGATGAGGGGAGAAATCTCCAGGTAAGAGTGCTTTCTTGGAAAGAAAGAAAAAAGATAAGTGTGTGCTGTTGGCCTTCCCTTCTGCAGGCTGCCTTGGAATGTTTGCTATAGACTGTCCAAAGGAAGCTCTCTGGCCATCTCTTTCCCACACTTCCTCTTCTCAAAGTTTCTTATACTCCAGACAATACCAGGGCCCAGTGGGAGGAGGTTGTAAGCACCAAGCCACCTTAGAATTTGTTTCCTCCTGATAACCATGGCACTTATTACACATGAGACAGGAACTCAAATCCAGACACCATTCGAATTAGAGTCACTTCGAATCCAAGGCAATTCACGTGATGAATTATCACACGTGAAGAATGAAATTGTGGTGATTCCTGAGTCAAAGTGGAGTGAGTGCACATTGAATTACCACACCAGTATATACCATGCGGATTCAATGATTCGAAATTGGGGCCTTTGAGCACATCAGTGGGGCTCTGAACGAATCGTGAACCTTTGCACTTCCAGGGTGAAGAAGGGGACCCCTTCCTGGGTTTCACTTTCACGTGGAATGCTAAGCCTCACATAAATGTGGCTTACGTCTTTCCTCCCTTCTATTTTCCCATCCAGGCAGCCAAATTCAAATGGAGTCCTCCGTGTCAGAGCCCCAACCATTTCAGCCACCATCTACATCTATTCCTCCTGTCATTTCTCCTCATTATTTCGTTACAATTCTACATCTAGCCTCCGTCATTCTCCTCATCTATTTTCCGTTTAACATCTTACATCTATCCTTCCTGTCATTCTCCTCATCTATTTCAGCTCCTTTACATCTATCTTCCTGTCCTTCTCCTCATCCATTTCAGCATCTTACATCTTATCCTCCTGTCATTCTCCTCATCTATTTCAGCCACATCTATATCATCCTCCGTGTCAGAGCCCCCATCCATTTATGCTTATTATTATTAAGGATTAAGGAATTATTATTATTATTAAAAAAATTTCTTTTCACTGCAAAATAATCAGTTATAGAAGCTGCCGGTTTACTTGGACGAAATCTTTGGATCTGACGGAGACCCATTTTGGATAATGCAGAAATGATCCGGTTTCTTTTATTACCATGCTCACTAAAATACCCACCTCCCTGAATTCAAATCCACTCCCTCCCCTTTGTAACAGTTTCCTTCTCTTAGGTTGCATCACACTTGGGAGGAAAATAATCGGTTTGACTCCACTTTCACTGTCCTGACTCAGTGCTATGGAATTCTGGGCGTGGAGTTTGGTTGATCCACCAACCTCCGAAGGCCCCCTCCCTTGTGCCCATTCTCTCCCTCAGCTTCCTGTTTCATTCCCTCCATCCCGCGTCATCTACATATAAATCTACCCTTCCGAGCACCCGAAGTCAAAATGGCGGCAAATTGCAGCGCAGCATCATGGGGAATGTGGGACCTTGGGGGTCTGGGGGGGGTTTGTACTGGGACGGACCGCAAGTTGTATTCCACACCAGACAATTCAGAGTGACATCGATATTAGTGAGCTTAGGAAGCAATTTTTTGTTGAATCCGCTTGTTACCAAATTACCAAAAAATGATGAGTCACTTCGGATTCATTGTTGTGATGTCACTCGGAAGATCCCCCCATAGAAAGCAATCGCATGTGATAATTACATCACAAACCTCCGCTGCTTGATTCATGCAATTGGAAAGGCGGGATTATAAATAAAAATTCTTATTATTATTATTCTTTTATTATTATTATCACATGATTTGCATCGTTGGACCGCAGTGGCTTCGGATCAGAAGCTGTTAAAAAAGCCGCAAATTGCCTCCATGTGGTACAGCTCTCTGAATATCGCCCCATAATATATCTGCTTGTGGCTATCAAAATTTCCAGTTTCTCACCTTCTTCACACTGTTCACATGATGATGATATGGATGATGATGATGATGAGATGATGATTGAGGATGTCTGAGTGATATAGCAACCATAAAGGTGCATGGCACTTTATCGGCATCATCAACCCGCATTTAACCTACCAATACATACAATCTCAAAGTATTAAATATAACTATACACTATTAAGCAAGTTATGCAGTAAAAAACAAACGTAACACAGCTAATACATATTAAACAAATATAAAAATATTAAACAATATCAAAATACAGGTTCAAATTGCTTTAAGAAGAAGGAGTACAGTGCGCCCGTGCCATACGTGGGCGACCATACACGGCCTTGAGCATTACTCGCTCAAGCCGGGTGCGCACAAGTGTGGAAGGGGAGGCGTTGTCCCATTCAATTGACTTGACTGGGCGGCATGCGCCCATTCTGGCTCTGCGCGCGCCCTGCACCACCTCACCGCTGCGCACAAGCCCATTTTTCCAATGGGGCTCGAGCATAGGCGGGAATTGACTTACGCGGCAGGATCCGGAACGGCGAGGAGGACGCCATGTATTTAATTTGGATTTAAAAAACTAGCAAGGGGAAAAAGATCGTCGCAGATGTTCAGAGAGGCAGTCCATGAGAAACGGGGTGTGCAGCAAGTGAAAAAGGACAAAACCAGGCGAAGGAGAAGAGAAGAAACTTTGCTATGGGTAAAGAAAACCATGAACACCTGACCGCACATCTTGAATAGGTGGTGAGGATGACCATACGGGAACTGACCGATAAGAGGGAGATATTGTGTAAAAACTTTCAAATTAAGAGAAGCAGCTTGTATGAATCTTAAAAGGAATGGGTAGCCAGTGAAGAGATGCCAGATCAGAAGTGGGGTGGAATGAACAAAGTGACCAAGCTAAAAAGATCAGCCTTATAGCAGGAATGCTGATAAGTGAAATCCGAGACTAATTTGTGGCAAGGGAGCCCAATCAAAAGAAGCTTGCAGTAGTCATAGTTGGAGAAAACTAGGCATGAGCAGAAGATCCGATAGAAAAGGTCTAATTAGGTTTTGGAGAAAGATGAGTAGTTCTATATTAGCCCATTTTAAGTTTAGACATGATGAAGCATCCATGATGTTGGAATATCAGATCATCAACATCTTGGGAGACCTCCAAACCTCATCCTTGTGCTAGACGTCAGCCATAAGGAAGAAGTAGATACAAAAAAACACAAAAAGCAGCTTCCAGCAAAGGACCTCCTCTGGGATCTTTTTTTTCACACTTTTTCCTATCATGGGCGTATCGAACAGACGCAACAAGAGCCATGGCACAGACCCACTTATTTCCCACCGTCTTTCTTTTAACTAGATCACTCTGTTTTTTTAGGAGATTTTAACATTACACTGCTTGATCATGAGCTGATCAAGTGCCAACTGCCAACAAAATGTTATTAAAAAAGGGTCTCGGGCAGCATGGACCCTGGGTCGCTAGCTTATGATGCTTGCCCACTTGCTTATGTCACAGCCTCTTGTATATAGGATAGCCACTTCTATCAATTTCAGAATTTTGTCCAGCTGGTCTGGAACTGTGTCTGCTTCCAATGATAGTGGATCGTCAGGTGCTCAGGTTTTTATAACAACCACCACTTAAACTTTTCAATTAGAGATCCCAGCTGTCAAACGTGACGACTCTGTGCATGTGCCTTTCCATAGAGCCCTGCCTCCTCCATGTTGAAATGGCCAAAACGTCAGTGCGATTCTAGGCGCATCAACAGTGGTATAGCAGATGATGGAAGTAATATTACCACTCTATTCTACTTGGTCGACCTCCACCTGGCAGGTCTGACCAAAGTTCAGAAGGATACTGACAAATTGCAAGGGTGTCAGAGGACCAGATGATAAAAGTCAGGAAACCAAGCCATAAGAGGAACGACTCAGGGGAGAGTTGGTATGCTTCGCTGGAAAAGACACGAGGGAGGGTGTTCTGATCGCATTTTAAATACCTTAAGAGTTACCATGTATAAAAGAATGGGACTTTTTCCCTTTCGGTTCCAGGGGGGGGGGGGGGGGGGGGGGCGACTGGACATGAACCAGTGTGGTTCAAAATACAAGGAAAAGAAGATTCTACTTCAATATTAGGTCTGTAAGATCACTGTTTTGAGAGTGGAGTTGCTGCCTCAGAGGATGGTAGACTCTGCTTTTATGGAGGTTCTTTCAGACGAAGTTGGGTAGCCAACTCTTTTTCAAGGAAATATACTGATGGCAGGGATTTCCTTGGTATGGTAAGGGGTTGGACTGAAGCCCTGCAACTCCTTTGAACTGTCTGAGCCATGAATTATATCACATTTAAGGCTGCCAAAGCAAATGTACAGCATGATTTTACTGTCTGTTGAAAGTACTTTCACAAGATTATGTGCTGTCATGTAGATGCTTCCATCTTCCAATTTGTTCTGGAGCACTCATTGATGCATCCAATCCCGTTGTTTTGTGTTGTTGATACACCTGTTGATAACGTTTTTCCTGCTGCACTTCTCTGCTATGTAGGCAGAGTCACTGGTTGTGGGTGGCGTATTGATTCTGTCCCCCCTTCACTCTTCCCAGTTGTTTTCTTTTCTTTTTTTCAATTCTTTTCTTTTACTTAATTCAGTGGGTGGGGGGGCGGGACCAAACAGAATGCATGGGATAGGCATATGGCAGGGTACGAAAAGACTGGCATACAGAGGACAGGACCGGACTGTCAGGGGCAAAGCCACATTGGGATATATAGTCAAAGAAATCTAATATGTATATGGATGTATTTGAAAGTCACATGACACAGCAAAAGCAATTGAAATGTTCACATAGGTGTTGCATATAATGACTTAGAAGGTCCTATAAAAGCAAGGACAACAGTGTCAAGGACAAGTGGAAAGGTGCAAACTGCTATCACCTGCAAGTCAATGATGTGACCGTAGTGTATGATGGCAAATGTGAGGTCTCCAATTGAGCCCAAGTATTGTATGTTAATCATATTGTATTACACGCCCAGGATGGGTGGCAATGTATTAATGAATACGAGAGAAAATGTCTTATATAAGCAAATATGTATGGCAATTTACTTTTTGTGGGTATGAGGGAGTATAGTAGTGGCGTTTTTTGAGTAGGAATTGTTTTTTGCCATAGTGTATATTTAGAATAAAAGTCGATCTTTTTAGAAGATACTGTGTTGGACTGGTGTCTTGAGAGCTGAACAAGAACCAGCAGACTCAGAGAGAAGATTGGAGCCCTCTTCAGCCAAAACTCCGAGCTACTGGCTCAAACTGGTTGTCTTCCGCTGACCAGGGGGTGAGAGGAAAGCCAGGAGAAGAGCTGCAACTCCCATCCTCCCTAACAGGACCTATAGCAGCACCATGGCACTTTTGAAGAGCATGTGGAAATGGCTCTCGCAAAAAACAGTATGTTGTGTTCCATTACACCAATGGCATTGAGCGGTATTATCAGCTGTAATGATAAAGCCCTATGACTCTATGATCTACCAGGAGTAGGAGCCACCCAGGATCCCATCCTAGAGGAAAAAGGGGTATAAATCAATAAACAAACTTCGTATATCATATTTTTAGGATTCTACACAAAATGATAATTCCCGTGTCAAATTTCAGAAGATTTTTCCTGAGGCCGGTACAGACCGGAACTTAGTGCGTGACGAGCACGCACTAGGGTCACAAACAGAGTGTTGCTTCAGCACCACCCTCACCATAGTGCGTGCTCGTCACACACTAAAGGCGGCGGCCCTTCCATAACGGGGGGCCCCCGCCGCCGTGGAGGACATCCCGGTCCCCGCCTATTAGACGGGGCTGACGCGGACGTGCCGTCCTCCATCCGCCTAGTTTTCCCTTCCGCGGACCCGGAAGGCGCTCCATTTTGGAGCTCCTTCCTGGTCCGCGGCGCCGCTTTGCTTCGCTGGCGCGCAGCCTTCCGATGGCTGCGCCCAGCGATAAAGGGAGCTGACAAGGGGCCAAGGGCCCCTTTCTCCCCCTCCTCCACCGGACGCGGGGTGTCCTTGGGCCTTGAAGCCCCCAAGGACACCCTTTTTCAGGCTGCAGTGGACGGGCGGGCGTTTCTAGCAGTCCGGCCCGATCCGTGAGGAAGGGGCGGGTGCAGCCCGCCTCAAGAGGCGGTCTTGACCCCGCCTATCTCACCCTTTCCAAGTTTGATTAAATCATTGGAGACTACCAGAATTTGGACACAGTGTTGCTGGTTTTAAAAAAGGACCAGGATTACAAAATGATAAGACGACTTTCTATGTAAATATATACATACCAGTACTGGTATACATCTATAAGATTATAACTGTTGTGGCATGATTTATTTCATGTGGGGTGTACTTGTACTTTTGTATGAATGGAAATGTTTAAATAATTTTTACAAGAATACCAACATCAATTTTTACAAGGGTACTAATACCAAGTCAGCATAAGGAGGAATTATTTATTATTATACAAGTTGTGTGAATATAGGAATATCCTATGTTGTAGCTATTACCTCCATATCCCCAGATTCTGCATCCATGAATTCAGCCATCCAAGGCTTGGGGGGGGGGGGGAATTAATACCAAAAACAATTTTGCCTTTTATATAAGGGACAACATTTTACTATGCCATTGTATATAATGAGACTTGAGCATCCATGGATTTTGGTATCCATGAGGGGGCCCTGGAACCTAACCCCAGTGGGTACTAAGGGCCTGCTGTACAGCCCTTCTACCTGTTTGCCTCTCTTTGGTTTGCAAAAGCAGTGCCATATGCTCCAAAATCAGATGACATTTTGGGATGGAATCCTCCTTGAGCATTTGATATTGTGCCCGCACTTGTATTTTTTACACACTTTTGTGAGGAGGTATCCAATAGCCCCATGTTAAATCAGAACCCCCAATTTCCAACAGTGCAATAGGACAGCTTAAAGGCTGGCTGGAGGTGGGTAGAGATCTGTTCTCTGACCAGAAATGGACACCAAAACATCACCTGAAACAGTTACTACAATGGCAACCAGAAACTCATCATTGCATAAGACCTTGGCCTTGGCTAGTATATGAAGAAAGCAGACACATACAACTCCAGACACATAGAAAAACTTTTGTTCAATATTTTCTCATAGAACATACATGTTGCTATGTTAACATTTTTCATTTGGGCCTCAGCTCAATATTTATGTGCCAGAGTTCCCCCATAATCAAATTTGTAGCACATTCAATTCTCTCTTTTCAAGTGTGTCCAAGCTTTGTCACTGAAGCCAGGCTCTGTGTTCCATCTAGCATCCATCACAGACCGTGTGCTGTATAAATTCAAATCCCATGGCCCTACCTAAAAATAATGGCACCACATTGCAGATAATTCACATTGCAAAATATTCAGGCATGTAATAGGCATCTATCATTCCAGCAAGAATTCATTAAACATTGATTTACTGGAGCCCTAGGGAGTACTTCTTCTGGAGATAACCACCTAATGAGCTCAACTGTTTCTATTAGGAAAGTTTGTTTTCAGCTTCTAGCTCAAATAGTCACACTGTGGGGGGTTTCCAGCTTCCTATTCATGTGTTTGAACATCACATAGAGGTATTAGTTTCCCTACTCAGGCTAGAACATGACTCATCCTGAAGCAAACAAACACATGTAGAGAATGACACTTTTGTGCAATGTTGATAAGTAAATGTGCACAGCAGCAAATGAAGGTCCTATATCCAACATCACACTAACAGATGTCTGTTAGTATGACTGAATGTATTTTCCTTTCCTCTTGCAGTCCTCTGTGGTTCTTCAGAACCCTATGCCAGAAGATCTCCTTTTCCTATAAAGCAGGACTAACTATGGGCATGGAGAGGGGTGCAGAGAAAAGGGGTGAATCAACCACCTTCCAGTTCTGCAATCAGAAGTAGCTCCATCAATGGAAGTACAATGCTGGATCCTGCCCAAACACTCCACTGTACTGAAGGCTTACATGGCCAGTGCTAGAAATGCAAAAATGCTCACCACTTAGAACATTAAAGCCATCTTTGGGAGGGTTAAGTGATAGGGTTAAGTAGTTTTCAGTGACCCAAAGTCTCCTAATCTCTTATCCACCTATTTTAAAGAATCTGAAGAGTAAACTGATCATCTGAGGCATCTTTCCTCCTCTTCTTTTCTCACCTGCTTAGTCTTCCACTTCTCCCAAAACTGAAACTAGCTTAGTCCAGAGTTAATTTGGCCCCCTTAGAGAGTTTTCCTTTCCTTACTAGTGTTCTTACAACAAACCTTTACTTTCTTTCCTTAGTCCTGTTTGTTATCAGAATGCCTATGTACTGAATCTATTCACTTTCCATAAGATGGCATGAACCAGAAAAAGAGGGTTGGCTTCTAAAATAAGAAGCAGTCCTATACACACTTACTTAAAGTAAGTCACCTTGAACTCTGTGGCTGCTGCTACACTGTAGAATTAATGCAGTTTGACACCACTTTAATTGCCATCCTCTCCCCTCCTTCTCTTGTAGCCATTTGGGTCCCTGAAAGCCTCCCAGGAAGTTGGAGGCAACTTTCTGAATTGAGAAATTGGGATTGTTAAGGGAAGAGACAACGGGAAATGTTCCTCCCATGAACTTCCTTATGTTAACTTACCTATGTTACCTATGGTTCTCCACTAACAGCATTCAACTGTGCCTTCTTCATGGATTCATGAAGTTGGAAAGGCTCCCTGTAGACCATATTGTGGAAGTCTACACCTGCCTCCCAACGTTCAGTGCAGGAAATCTAAAGATCGCCCAAGCTCTGTCTATGAAGCTTCCACTTGAAGACCACTACTGAAGGAAAACCTACTACACTTTAAAGTAATTGATAAAACAGCTGAGAGACAATGTGGTATAGTGGACTGAGCATTGGACTACGACTCTGGAGATCAGGGTTCAGTTCCTCACTCAGCCATGGAAACCAACTAGGTGACATTGGGTGAATCACACTCTCTCAGTCTCAGAAAACCCTGTGATAAGTTCACTTTAGGGTCAGCATAACTCAGAAATAACTTGAAGGCACACCACCACCACCACAACAACAACAAACATTGCTAAATGACTTTTATTATTCAGCTAAAATCTCTTTCATTCTTGTTCATTATAAATCAATCTGAAATATGACTTTCTTTTCATGTCAGTCATTGGCTAGCACTCTCAATGTGTCAGAGGTCCCCTTCCTCTTGGGCATCTTTCCATGTGTGCCCTTGTGACCTTTCTAGTTTACCCATTCATAAGAGGGACTGTAGCATTTTAATCAGACAAACCTGTTTATTTGTTTACTCATTTTAGAAGTCTCTTCCGTTAGGCCTATCCAGGTGATTTTTAAATTGTTAATTTTAAATGTTGCATTTTCAGTGTGAGTTGTTTTAATATGTATGTGTCATATTTGTCCTTTTAAACTGATGTCTGTTTTGATCAGGTGTTCGGTATAATCAGCCCTCTGTATCCTCAGATTTGTTATCCATGGATTCAAGCATTCACGAATTAAAAATATTTTTAAAATATATAAACCCCAAGAAGCAAACCTTGAGTTTGCCATTTTATATAAGGGACACCATTTTACTACTCCATTGTATATAATAGGACTTGAGCATCCTTGGATTTTGGTATCCACAGGTGGTCTTGAAACCAAACCCCAGCGGATACGGCCCACTCTATTTGTTAATCTGTATTTGTTGCCCACCTGGATCCATGGGGAGAGGCAAGTAAGACATCATAAATCATCATCATCATCGTCGTCGTCGTCGTCGTCGTCGTCATATGACCAACATTCAGTAACCAATAAGCTAATAACCAGCATTCTCTGGGCATTGAACAATTTGCCAATTCCTCAGTTGGACAGGTAAATTAAAATTGACTGATCTGTGGATTATGACATGGTTTATTTACTCACACCCTCTAATTATAAAATTACCTAACAGTGACAATACTACAAACAGAGTGCAGATATTCCTTGCTATAATCATAATGTAACCCAATTACAGCTCATTTAGGAAAGGAATTAACCATTTTTGTCAACTGTGCCTTCCAAACTCTCTTCAGAAAACAACCTCAATTTCCCATAAATTGGGGAGGGGAATAGGAAGGATCTAAATTCAAGTTCTGAGTAAGGTGCAAAATCTATTGGATAATTTAGACAAAGCAGCCTCATTCACTCCCTGTCTAACCCACTACACTGCTGCAAAAAAAATCTCCTTTGGGAAGGAGTCTGAAGCTAGAAAATGGGGGAAAGCAGGGAGAGGAATGAACCTTCCCCATATATGCTTGCTTGAGCTCTTTGAAAGAAGACTAGATTTCAAAAATGAGGAGTGCATTCACATTTTAATATATATTCTTTTCTTTCTCCCAGATTTTGTGTAACGCCTCCTAGATCATTATTAGCTGAATCTGGAAATAAAATGGCCTCATCCTTGAGATCCAGGGGGGTTAAGGGAAACACAGGCATTTGCAGTACAATGTTCACAGGATCCTAGCAGTAGTCCAATTTGAATGTGACAATATAAGGTGCTATGTGTCTTTTTTTCTTTTCCTTTTTGGCCACATATATGTCCCTCGCATCTCGGCGCTTTCCTAGCCCTCCCCCTCCATCTTCTCTCTTCAAGAACATTGGTTGCTATGGAAACTAAGGCATCATTCAAAAGGGCAGCTCTTCCAGGCAACTACAAATATAAAATGAATGCAATTTATATAATCGTTTCCTACTCTGTATGCCATAATTCAAGGGTGGTGATGGCATAATTATTCTTATGGATATATGTGTTTGTGTGTATACCATTACTAGCCAATCTAGCCGAGTCAATAACCTAGGTAGAATTTCTTCTTTTGTAACTCGGTGCCCGAAAAGGACAATTGAAAGCCAACATGGAAAGGAAGGTGACATTGGAGGTTAGCTGTTACAGCCTTATTCTTTAAATGATGCATTTTACATAGTGTGTGTGCATGTCAGGGTGTTGCTGTTGTTTTAACTGCTTCCCACCAGAAAGGCAATTCTGCACATCTCAGAGGCACTATATACTTGCATCATTTTAAACAGAATCCATTTTTCATTCCCAAAGGAATGCTTGGCGGATATTCAGAGGTGCTGTGCAAGTACTTATTATTTTGTACATTGATGCAACTACCATTATTTTGTACATTGATGCTTGCCTGCATGTAGGTACCTCGTAGGACTGAAAGCTATACATTTTGTAGCTGGGAAGAATAAATTATATACATATGTGTGTGTGTGTGTGTGTGTGTGTATTACAAAAAACTGACACCTGTTAGTGGTGTAACAGCATGTTGTGTGCTACTGTCACAAAAGGATCAGTGTTGGCACATTCCATTCTTAGCACTTGCGTGCAGCGCAAGAAATCTCAAGGTGAGTCACAAGACTGTGCTTGCCACTGATGCACTCATCGCTTCCCAGCACAGACTCTTATAATTTAGGCTAAGCAGGTTTGGTCCTGTAAATTGCCTGGTTGGGGGGGGCACCTTAGAACGATACGTAAGCCACCTTGGGCTCTGAAGAAGAAGACAGGATGCGGAAGGGAAAAAGTGTTGTCCTCCTTTCCTTCATACCGTCTTGTTGTTGTGTACCTTCAAGTCATTTCCAACGAATGGCAACCATAAGATGAACCTATCATGGAGTTTTCTTGGCAAGATTGCTTCAGAGAAAGTTTGACATTGCTGAGGCTGAGAGCTTGTGTCTCACCGAAGGTCACCCACTGAGTTTCATAGCTGAGCAGGGAATCAAAACCTGGTCTCCAGAGTTGTAATCCAGCACTCAGACCACTACACCACGCTATAACCGCTTGGCCTTTTAAAAATCAAGATGCCTATACTAATGGAATGGCAAGATAAGAGAGATAATGCTTGAGTTTGTAGCCCAGATTAATCTCTTTTTTCATCAGTCAGAGCCAGAAAATCGAGAGATTTCTGCAGTCCAATGGGCTCTACATGCATGTGGAGGAAGACAAAACTCACTCATTTGCTACAAAACATGTCAGGATTTGAAGGGTTAAAACACAGCACACAGGGAAATGCTTGATGTGAGTGTGTGTGTTTGGCCATGAGCATTCAGCACAGTGGCAAGGCTGATCATCCACAGCTGATGCTCACTGGGCCAAGGACATTTCAATGTTCAAGTGCAGTAGCCATGGATGATGAAACATGTGTCTGGATTGCAGAGAAGACACATGGCATGGCTACACACCTGAACTCACTGGGTTTGGGAGACCACATGGTCTGGAGACTATATAAGCCCAGGGGTTGCAAGGGTGTGGTGTGGGTTTGAAGTAGGAGTTGGATTGGTATGTTTTGGAGTTTGAGAGATCTAGTTTTGTATAAGAGCACTGTGAATAAAGAGCACTTTGGGGACTTTTGTTTCTCTGGTGGTTTATCGGAAGAAGCTACAGCATCGGTTTGCTGTGTGTTCCTGGAGGTTCCTGCATTGCTGCAGTTCCTGGAAGACATCCAGTTGCTGTCATCCCAGTTGGACTCTGGGAGCCACGCTTCGGCTTCTGGAACTTTGCCAGCTCTGCTCCAAGGGTCTGATTTAACCCCAGGACTCGTTTGAGTTGCTGACAAGGGTTGTTGGACCCCAGCAGTTGCGCTGACAAAACAGGGGAACAAAAAGGCCAAAATCTATGGCCCCCAAAAGGTATTTATCTAATGATGGCTTCTCCTTGCTTTGAATTGCCAAGCTACATCTTTCCAGGTCAGTGTGCACAGTGTCAGGTCCATGTGTGGAGTCACATAGATCCATGACTCATGCCAACAACCGTAACTCTTCCCTAAAGAACTAGTCTCAGCATGTATGGTGATTTCACTGAAAATGATCCTGTAAGATCCCCACCCACTCTCCCACATAAAACATACAAAATTCAGATTAGCTAACGTGTTTGGGAGATCTGTTAAGCAATGGAGTAGTTGGTTCTTCAGCAGAGTCCTTACTCTCTCCTGAATTTTTGGCACCAGTGACACATATCCAGTGTGGGATAAGTTAGCCATTTAATAGTTATTCTGTAGATTTATCTACTGTACAGTGGTCTCCTGCAGGATGTATGAAGGTGTATCACAAAGGTTTTCATGGTCTTGAAGATGGAAACTGGGCTTCCCAGTCTATAATTAAGGAAAGTGGTTGCAAAGAATTTAATGCAATATTTACTGAATTCAAAAACAAAACTGCATGGAAATATTTTCTTTTAATCAACATCCCAGTTCTCTGTCTGTTCGCTGTTTCCTCCCCATGAATCTTCAGATGAAACATTTTGCTTTTACAAAAAAACACAGGATCAGATAATCTTGCGAGTTCTAAGGAACCACAGGGGCTATCTAATCCAGCCCCATTCATTTAGGAATATACAACTGATGCACTCCTGAGAAATAGCCATTCAATCTCTGCTAAAAGACCTCCAGAGAAGGAGAGTTCACTGCTCTCCAAGGCACTCCAGTGTTAGATAGCTCTTATTGCCAGGAGGTTCTTCCTAATTTTAGATGGAATTTTTCTTCTTCTAATTTGAACCCATTGGTTCACAATCAAGGTCTAATCTGCACTGCAGAAATAATGCAGTTTGACACCTCTTTAACTGCCATGGCTCAATGCTATGAAATTCTGGGATCTGTAGCTTTCTGAGTTGTTTAGCCTTCGCTGTCAGGGATCTCTGGTGCAACAGCAAACTATAAATCCCAGTATTCCATAGTACTGAGCCATGACAGTTAAAGCAGTGTCAAACTGCATGATTTCTGCAGTGCAAATTAAACCTTAGTCTCTGGAACAGCAGAAAACAAGCTTTCTCCATCTTGTACATGATATCCTTTCAGATGGCTGCCATATCACCTCTCAGTGTTCTCTTCTGCAAGGTAAATATACCCAGCTCCCTAGGCCATTCATCACAGGGTTTGGTTTCCAGACCTTTTACCAATGTGCTCACCCTTGTCTAAACATTACAGCTTGTCAAAATCATTCATTTTCAGTAAAGAAAAGAGAACAGAAGAGAAGACACCAGGGGGCTTTTCACACTACACAGTTATAGTGCCATCATCGCACTTTAACTGCCATGGTTGCATCTTATGGAATCCTGGGTTTTGCAGTTAAGGAAGTGGCATTTAGAATCTCAGCCAGACCACAAACTACAAATCCCAAGATTCCATAGGATGTTGCCATGGCAACTGAAGTGTAATCATAGTTGTGTAGTGTGAAAATCCCCCTGATCCTATCTGATCTCAGATAAGCAAGGTCAGGCCTGTTTAGTGCTCTGAATGGAAACCTCTAGGGAATACCAGGTGCTATTGGCTAAGTTCAAAGGTAAACAAAGGCTAACTACTTCTTCCTTCATTGGGTCAACATAAGTCAACATGCAACATGAAGATACATACAGCTATTCATTATGATGTCATAAATGTTATGTTTATGAGTAGTCTATGAGAAGCCAGTTTTCTGAGGCTTCTCTAAGCCAGGGATCCCTGACATGGAACCTTCATTCCATCACTTGCCATCCTAAAAATACAGTTACACATTCAGCCCAGTGATCAATCTTACCATGCAGTTCTATATTTTATTTTCATAGTTAAGGTATAAACATTTCCTGACAAAAAAGCAGGAACATAATGTTCCTCTTATCTTTTTTTGACTATGATTCATGATCAGATGACTTAAAGACACAGTCATACAGAATAACAGAAACAAATGTGGTTTGGGAGAACAATATCAAAAGTTACATTCTATAAGTAACCCTTTGTGAACCTTTTCATCTTCCTCATATGTATGCCTCTTGTTGATTATAGGAGACCACATACCATTACTATCTACCTGGCAAAGTCTAATCTGTTGATTTTAGCTTCTGTTCCTATCTCTTACCCCTTTTCCAAGTAGAAAGCCAATTATATTTCAGAAATGGATTTTAATGGCTTTGTTTATTCCCTTGTATCTCAGACCTAGGAACTGCAAAAATTCACCTAACGTGTATCTCATAACCACATCAATTCCTGGAGCCAAGCTGCAAAATCTATGGCCCTCAAGATGCTCTTTGACTCTAATTCCCATCTGCTTCAGCCAGCATGGTTAATGCAAGGGATGATGAGAGATGTAGTTTAACAACATTTGGTTCTCATATTTTTGGGGGAGCTGTGGGCAAACAAGACTGAGAGCAACCTCCAGAACTTTCACTCAAAGAAACTGCCACATATGTCTAATGTCCATGGGAATGAAAATGTTTTACTACATAATCAAGCCAAAGTAAAAAAAAAATAAATCAATTTGGATTACAAATCACCTTGATTACAGTCAAGAAAATAAGGATATGCTTAACTTTCATCAAAATCAAAGAA
Organism: Sceloporus undulatus; assembly: GCF_019175285.1. Taxonomy (NCBI): domain Eukaryota; kingdom Metazoa; phylum Chordata; class Lepidosauria; order Squamata; family Phrynosomatidae; genus Sceloporus; species Sceloporus undulatus. The sequence goes on from NC_056523.1 coordinate 50,520,707, forward strand.
TTTAAAATGTATAATTTGGGTTGGATCATGCCCTTGGGTAATGAAAACTGATCCGACCGTGATTTAGATGAGCGCTGGATGATTCTGCCAAATTACAAGAGGCGGGGAGAAAAGCAAAGTACAGCAATGGAATTTTACAAACTTTCTCAGCATCTTGCATACTTGTCCTGATGACTATGTGGAATAACCTCCCCACTATTATTTGGCAAAACAAAACTAAATCAGGTAGTGACATGTAAAGCTTTTCTGTAATTTTCCCTATTTACTTGGCAATGGCATGAAATGGGGGATGCAAGAGAGTGGAGATCACTCTAAGACAAACTTGCCATGCATGAATTACCATGGAACTATTAACCTGGTTACTATTTTGTCATGATTATAATTGTTGCCTTCTTCTGAGGTGACATGTTTTTTACTGTCTTTGTGTATATGTTTTTATGCCTGGTTTTATGCTGTCTTCTGTTTTACCCAAATAAATCTCCCACACCCACACTTTCCCCCCAGGGATATCTGTTTTGTCTTGAATTAGTCAAACCCTTGGCTTAGACCCAAGAGAGTCTCAATCCACTTGACTCTATGCTACCAGTATTCTAATAATTATTAGAAGAGACAGTGGAAAGTTCCTGGTGTTAAAAGAAAAACAGGTGTGATTTTTTTAAATGGAGCTTACATCCAGACAATTCGAAAGATTGTATTTCCATTTATGAGCCCTTCAGAGCCCTAAAATCTTCCGGGGAGGCCCTTCTCTCTGTCCCACCACCTTCTTAAGTTCATCTGGGAGAGGGCCTTCTTGGTGGCTGCTCCCAGACTTTGGAACTCCCTCCCTAGGGAGACCAGGATGGGCCCATCCTTGCTCGCCTTCTGTCAGCAAGTTAAAACATCTTTAGTTTTTTGTGGGTTTTTCAGACTATGTGGCCTTTCTGTGAAGATGCTAGCCACAGATGCTGGTGAAATGTCAGAAATAAACTTGTCCAGAACACCGCCTCATAGCCTGAAAAACCCACAAAAAATATGGATGCCAGCTGTGAAAGCCTTGGACTTCACATAAATCATCTTTATGCCATCAGGCCTTTAAAAACTGTTTTTAATGTCTGTGCATAGTGTTTCAATTAATTGTAATGTTTTTATTGTTTAATATTTTATAAATAGTAATAACTTTTATACTTGCACTTTTATTGAATTTTGTCATAGTTTTAATCTATATTATTTTAAACATGCTGTTAGCAACCTTGAGCTTCATTATTGAGAGAAATATGTGATATTGATGATGATGATGATGATGATGATGATGATGATGATGATGATGGAAGTTGTCATGTGAAAATGATTCACTGCCCAGCAAAGGATCCAAGATTAGCAGAAGCAAGGAGAGCAAGGGGAAAACCAGTTTACTTCTGCAGAAAGAAGGTACTCACTTCGGGAGAGCGATTCAAAGTGAGACAACCAGGGAATTTCAGAGTCCGCCTTTTTTCATAAACAATTGCAGATCAAACAGTCTAGAGCAAAGAACATCCTACTAGTTCAAAGCACCCCTTCTTGTCCCTGCCATATAACAACATTTCTAGATTGTTCCAGGTACTGACTGATTTGTTTATTAGAGGGGAAAGCAGGTTTAATGGATACAGTGTCTAATTGACAGGAACCTTAGTGCAGCTTACATCTGTGATTTAGTTTCTTCAAACAAGGAATGTAATCAGCATTTCAAATAATAACGGAAATTGTTTGTTTCTCATCAGAAGTTTCTTTTCTCATCTACAGTATGTGTTAACACAAATACCCTGAAGATAGCCATGTGAGAATCAAAGGACCTCTGAAGCATTCGATTAGCTTTATGTGACCCTCTTATCTTCAAAGCTAATGGAAATGGGCTAAAGCAAGGATATTTATTTATTCTTATTTCCATCATAGAGGCAAGCTAGTTTCATGGGCACTCCGAGTGTTTGCTTCACCACATTGAAGGACCCATCAGCCAAGAAACTACATCATGCTTGCATAGCATAAAGTTACATACATATAATTAGGCAGTGGTTGCACTACTATCCTTCCACCAAATACAAACATTATACATCTGATGGCATATCTTCTAATGTACTTGCTTCTTGCCCCATTGTGCAATGAGGAATTTGAAGTAGTTGCCTCCTCGGGCTCCTTATTATTATTATTATTATTATTATTATTATTATTATTATTATTATCCTTTATTTATAAAGCGCTGTAAGTTTACACAACGCTGTACATAAATTGAATCAAAGGGTACAGGAAAGGCACTTGTGTGTAGTTATGCATTTTCCAAGAATGCATGGGTACATATGCAGCGGTTACACTTGCAGACCTCTACTTATGTATGTTGGAATTTAAGAGTTTCCCAAGGTATCAGCTGTTTTGGGGGGAAAGTCTAAAAGCTAAAACTGTTATCTTCATCTTAATCTCCTCCTATTAACTATCCATTCATAAGGAAAAGATTAAGATGTCAGCTTCAGGTCACCACCACCAAAGAAGAAAACGTAGGCTAAAAAGATAAAAGATAAAGATAAAAAGCCTAGTCTTCCAGGGCTCACTGGGATAGTGATTCCACCTTGACATAACCTATCTGATTCAAAATCCCGCTGATTTGAGACCCATCAACAACACACAGCTTCTGAGGCTCTGACTCATCTGGTGTCCATTAACACCTTGGTAGTAGTCCAGTGATCTGGAGGGCCTGATCAATGTAAGTCCTACTGAGCTTAGGCTCAAGGGATACACTGTGGTCAGTGAAAGTACAGATCATAACTTTAATGGTGACAGGTAGATGTGATCCACAATTGTTTCTAGAAAATACATTTCAGTTATCTTCATTTTAGAAATCATCTAGCTAAAGAATCAGGTCGTAAGAGTACCTTCTCTGCTGAGATGAAAGAGATACTGAGAGAGGTATCATGTGACTAAATAACCTTTGGTAAGATTAAAGCAAAAACCACTCAGTGATAGATAAATTTAAAATGAATATAATTCTGTTCTTGTGCATACAGATATAAAGGATGCAGTAACAGAAAATATAAGCAAGGAAACAGCGAAAGAATGCAGTAACAGAAAATATAAACAAAAAAAGGTGTTATCATGTCCCTTCAACCAAAGTGTTGTCACATCCCTTCTGACACAGCTCCAAATTCAGGTGTCCCTGGGCCTACACTGCATGGACATTGTTGTCTTAGTTCTTTGCCAATCTTATTCAACATACACTGGGTAGGAGCTTTTTAAGACTCAGTACCTACCCTAATATCACTTCAAATTGTTCTCCAACCTCCAACTGGTGTTAGAGCATGGGGATAGACTGTCTTTGAATGAAGCCCTATGTGTGGAATGTGTTTTGAGGATGAGGTAACTGAGAAATTCCCCTCCTCACCAGTTTCATGATGACTGATCTTCTTACTGAGCTCATGATGACTAAGAGTCTTCACTGAGTCCAACTTGGACTCATTCCTTCTGGGAATAGTTGCAAGACTGCTACCAGATATTTCACATGAAGCAAGCTCCTTCAATCCTCCAGTTGCACTGATGTCAGACCAACTTCCTTGGGCCAGGATGCCACTTCCAATTCAGTCCACTTCCACACAAATGGTCACTATGACTTTATTGCCTACCACTGCTTCAGCTTCTCAACTGTTACCCTAAGTCAGTCTAGCTTTCTTAGGTTTTATTTCCTGTTACTCCAGAAGAACAAGGCCCCTAGTAGGCTTAATGACAAGAAAGGAAAGAAGCCTATAAATGTTGATTGCCTAAATTGTCCACTATGGATTTGAAGCCAGTTCACACTGGATTTTATCCAAAATTGTTTCTAGAAAATACATTTCAGTCACCTTCATTTTAAAAATCTCCTAGCTAAGGAATCCATTGTAAGAGTACTTTCCATGCTGAGATGAAAGAGATACTGAGAGAGGTATCCTGTGGCTAAATTATCTTTGGTAAGATTAAAACATAAACCACAGAGTGGTGGATAAATTTAAAATGAATATAATTCTGTTCTTATACATGCAGATATAAAGATACAGTTGAAAGAAGGAGGTCTGGCTATTTGCTTAATTTTTAATGCAAAAAGGGGGCCTTTTTCTAAAAGGTGTGTACTGTAGGCCCTCTACAGTCATTGGAGTTAGGGGCACAGGGCCCCCGTGAAAGTGGAAAAACCACAAATATCTGAGAGACCACCTCTCTAGGAATCTCTAGGTTCTCCAGTGCAACTCTGTGGCCAACATTTGCCAAAAAGTAACCACAGAATCATAGAATTCACTGCAGGAGCCCTGGTTAAATGGTTAAATGCTGGTACTGCAGCCACAAGGTTGTGAGTTCGATCCCAGGGCTCCAAGGTTGACACAGCCTTCCATCCCTTTGTAGGTCAGTAAAACGAGTACCCAGCATGTTGGGGGCAATTGGCTTACAGATTGTAAACCACTGAGAGAGTGCTGAGTTCACTATTAAACATTATAGAAATGTAAATGCTATTGCTGTTGCTAGAATCATGCTGAAGGATTTATACATGCCTAGAGAGGTGTTTTCTCTAATAATCTCTAGATTGTCCAGTGCAACTCTATGGTCAGTTTCAAACAGAATTTCTCTGGAGGGGTTCCTAGAGAGAACATGTTAATCAAATCAACAAATCAAAATGGTAAAAGTCAAAGCCGCAAATATGGAGGGCTGACTGAATATGTTTTTGAAAAGCTAAATGTTTTGTCTTTCTTCCAAGCCATCTCTTGTGACATATGCTGATACCAAGCTTATTCACCAAGTGCTAACCCATTTAGCTAAAATGGTACCATCCACACGCAAATCAAAATGCAACTTGCAGACAGAGCAGAGGGAGGTTCCACCATTTCAGGCTGAGCTTCTCATCCATCTTCTTGAACTATCGACCACCCTTGAATAAAATAAGATTTCAGCAGGTTTACAAGAAACACCAAATTTTGCAGAAGGGCAAAACATTCCTTAGAAAAATAATTCTAAAGAGGGTGGTGGGAATGCTTTAATAAAAGCCCAATAATGGCTGAAGATACTCAGATACCACTCCTGTCTTATGTTTTAATACTATTAAATGTATTATTCTCGAATGTAGAATCAGTATATAGAGAGATCTTGAGATTGACTGAAAGAAAGAAATTGGCAGCATAACCTTTCATAGACTTCAATCTACTTCCTCAGATGCATTTGGTATGACTTCATGTTTCACTCTTTGTCAGCCACCTCAGCCACCTTTTTATACTTTATATAAAAAGTAGAGGATAAAGTCATCAAGAGGAGGAAGAGGAGGTCAGAAAACTAGAAAAGACCTAAATGTGATGGATTAGGGTTAGTCTGGGCCATTGCCTCTCAATCTCCTATTGTTTAAGCAGGCAGAAAAGACACTCCAGCAGCCAAGTGGTCATTAGAGGAAGCATGCTCAAAAAATTGAGTCTGGGCAACAGTAGCCCCCAAAATGTAGGAAATAAGAGTTTCTCAGGGTGTTAGCCCTTTTTGGGAAAAGTGTAAAAGTTAGATCTGTTAGGTATCAGTCTTCTTTTAGTGGAGGGGCATGCCTCAATCTCTCATCTTTTAGTGGCTAGGGCATCTCATGGAAAGTTTCCACTGAGCTGTGGGCTCAGTTTTGCATGCAATAAAAGGAAATACTTATGAAAGAAAATATGCTTATAGAAATCACTTACAAAAGTGGCCCTGATGTTGTTCTTCCCTGTTCATTCAGTTCAGCTTCAGAAGGGTCCGCACATGATGCAATACATCACTAAAGAGGTTCAGACTCTGACATATGGTGACCATGCATGCTTTGCTTCACAGAAAATGGTCTTCTATTCCAAAGGTGCCCCAGTCAAACCACAACTTTGAAGATAAGATTTATAAACTGGGAAAATAATCCCTGAAGTTTTTTCATAAAAACAAGTGAGTAACTGGGTGACCTTCTTTATTAAATATGCTAATGGATCTATTTATTAAGATGTCTAAACATATACATATAACTTAAAGAGCCAATGTAGTGGTGTGAATGTTAAACTGACACTTTGAGATACCAGGATTTGAATCCCAGCTCAGCCATGGAAAGTCACACTCTTTCAGCCTTAGAGAATGGCAAAGACAAACCCCCTCTGAAGAAATGTGGGCATGAAAATCCCATAATAAGTTCATCTTCTGATTCCCATAAGTCAGAAATGATGTGAAGGCACACAATAACACCAGCAAACACATAGGTTAACATAAATGCACAGAAAATATTGATTTTTTTTGCAGGTCTCTATGCTCCCATGACCACTCTTTCAGGGATGAATTTCCTCATAGTTGGCAAAGTGTGAGTAGCCACCCTACTCATGTGTCATTCATCTGTTCAGGCAGTATGCTAAATCTGGTGATGAAGTATTTGGGAATGAAATGATATCAGTTCTGCTGATGATTTTTCTGGTTTTGGTTCTGACATGTCTTTGTGGCTTTGACACACACACTCTCTCTCTCTCTCTCTGGCTGCCTGCCTGTGTGTAGGGAACAGTTGCTTTAGTTTAACAAAATCAAAGTTTTATTAAGCACAATGTATGCATAAATCACCTCATCAGTGAAAAGATGACTATGCCATCACAAAAGAGCTGTCAGTGTTAAGATAACTATCTCTTGTATGTACTTTCTGCTTTTAACTTCCCTATGACCTCTCTGTTTACAATCCTACTCCCTCCAATTGCCTATATATAAATCTGTCAACTAGGGATAAGATTTCATGTATCTGATGAAGTGGACTACCTCCATGAAGACTTATGACATACAGTTTATTTGTCTTCAAGATGTCACAGGACTTACAGTTTTCGTCACAAGAGACTCAGACAAAGATGCCTCTGGAATCTGTGTCTGGCATCCTCTTAGTTCCGAGCAAACTCATTCAACCACTTGTGGAATGGTGAGTCAACATGTAAGCAAATCCCATTGGTTTGGTGGATTTACTTTGGTTAGGACTAACAACAGATTTTAGGCCTGTATGTGTTTACCCCTATAATTCCTGTTGGTTTATAGTGTCCCTAAATTTTTATTTTGGGTTTTAGGCATTTGGGGCATGTGTATGTGTCAGTATTTACCTATTTTGACTTGTTATATAGTTTCCATATATGTTCTCGGCTGCATCTGCACTGCAGAAATAGTGCAGTTTGATACTACAATTCTCTGTCCATACTACGTATGCTGTGGCACACACTGGCCTTCTGTGCCGTACCAGCGCCAGTTCTAGGGTTAAGGACTGGGTGGCAACCGCACGGTCCCTAACCCTAGCATGGTGCGGCAGCATAACAATGGTCGTGCCCTGTGTACATGGGTGCCACCATTGTTACGTAAGCACCGTGCAGTGTCTGCATGTTGTCTTGTGACATCATTGCAGCACTGGAAAAAGAACCCAGTTTTTCCAGGCTCTTTTTCCTCCGCAGTGACGGTGCACCAATTGGGGGGCTGCACCCTCCCTGTGAAGGAAACTAGGACACCGGCAGGCCACCATTTCTTGGCAGTCTGTCCTAGGCCTATGATTTGTAATTTGTTGTGGCACCAGAATTATTTAGAAAGCTAAATATCTCACAAAACTACAAACCCCAGAATTCCATAGCATTGAGCAATGGAGATGCAGTCTAACTTACCTTAGCCACTGTAAATTATTTATTATTTATTTTAAATGTATGAAACATACATTTAAAATAAATAACAAATACAGTTTTAAAGAATAGTAATGAACATTACATTAAGGACTCTAATGTGCCCCCTTGCTGGGTGTCTCTCTGGGGCATGCATCCTTGGTGGCCCCAAGTGGAGATATGTGCTTCTTCTTCACAATGGAGGTGTTTTTCACTCACCACAACCACTACAGCAACTTCAAGGGGCCACACCAAGCATGAATGAGCTTTCACCATAAGCAATCCCTTCCCTAGTTTTTTGCCCCAGGCACAATGTTCTTAAGGAATATCCAGCAACCCAAGTTCCTGATTTGGTATCTGGCAGCCGTTGTTACTCTACACTGAGGCAAGAGGTTGGGGGTCCTGAAATCAAATATATCTGCAAGCAGGCGTGTTAAAGAGAGCCTTGCTGTCTGTCAGCAGACAGACACATTAAGTACAATTTGTCATTGTCACATGGAGCCCAAAGGGATCTTTATAGCATCACCATACAAAAATGTTTTATTGCATACACACTCCCTTGGCAGAGGAAGAGGCCATTTCATAAAAAAGAGATTGGTAGGGAATCCCTGTGGCCCAATGACAGCTGCACATGTTGCTCTTGGGAACTTTCAGCTTGGCTTACTGTGTGGCCCAGGAGCAGGATGTGGAATTCTCTTGGCTTGGTGGGTTTTTGTTTTGCTTTTTAAGGTGCAGTATTTCATCAGAGAATGGTGCTAATCTCTCCATAGCCATAACTAAAGCTCACTTTCTATTATAAACACCAATGTTGTGAGGCAGGCTCCGAGGTGAACTACACCAGGCCATCTAAAATTGTCTGTCTGTCACAGATAAAGAGAGTTGGAGCATGAGAAGATCTGGTTCCAAATGCTATTTTTCTTTGTGCCATGGAAGAATCGCTGTTGGATATACTGTGAAAGTTGGGACGATGTCATTGTGAAGGCTGCAGAGTTACCAGACAGGAAACAGCAGAAACCCTTTTCAGTTTAGGGACTTCCTTGGGATATTATGAGCCAAACTGCATAGGATTGTCCTGGTATGTATGGTATGGTTGCTGTAGAAATAGGTAAAAAAGTCCCCCTTACAGAGGTAATGGACATGAAGTGCAGTCCACCTTTACCAAGATTTTTCCTTGACATTCTTGGGCTGCTGTAAGAAAGAGGAAAGCAACAACAGCCCAGAACACAGGAATGGATTCCCAGTCCTACACTCAGCTTGGCAAAAATGGATGGTGATCATTACAAGGAACAGGTATGACTGCAAGGGTGAGGGAATAGAGGGTTTATGGATATTTTAGTGCTGATAAAGGGATAGATTTAAAGACAGCTGAGCTGTTTAGAGGTCACTGCAAAATTGAATGGCCAGATGGGTGTTTTTCATTTAGTACATTTCTATGCCATTTAGTAGCCAAAGTGCACATGTGAAAGAGAGCAACACAGATATTTGGGTGTTGATATTGTGTATGGATAAATCTGAGAATGTGATATAATATTTATTTGGGACAAAAGAGTGGCAGTTTATGGTTTCCATGTCAGTGGGGTGGCGAATCTAGTTCAAGTTTTAATCCAAACTTCAAAAAGCTATCCGAGGTCTGCACCTTGGAGTGTCCCTTAATGTTTAGACTTAAACCAGGGTGGACTTACATGGAAGGCAACTGCCTCTACTAGAGAAAGAATATGTGAAGGCAGGAGAAGGTCTGTGGGTATGCAGGAAGTCTGGCACCAAAAGGAAGGCGAAGGGATGCCATGATTAGTAAGAATATTATGCTTGTCAAAACCACTCCCACAAAGTGATGTCTTCCATTGAAATGAGCATGGATGCCAAGTGGAGTAGAAGTGGAATAGTCAAGGAGGCACAAGAGAGAGATGGATAGGTAACAGGACAAAAGATTGCTGAAAAATGTCATATAGGCTTTGCTGTCCTTACAACAGCAAAGAAGATGATTATGGTATGTGTTTTCCCCTACTTCTTGCTGATATATTTTTAGGTGATTTTTAGTTTAATGTTTTAATTATTGTTATTTTGTTGCATTTTCCTATTCATCCCTTTGAGTACCTTTTTTAGTGAAAAGAGAAGCATGTGAGTATAATACATAAACAGATATGCACTGGAGGAGATTGGAAACATGGAAAGACAACAGGAATCTAAGGAAGACAGCGTAAAATGAAACACAGGGAAGGGGAAAAAACAGAAAGCCCTATCCATTATGGCAACTGAAAACTGATCAGGAGGGTCTTTGGCTGATTTGCTAATAATCTATAACTATGGGATACTTCCAGAGGAAGGCTTCCTAGAACTAACCATTTAAATACAGCTATGTGCAGCTATACTGTTTCCCTCTCCTTAACAGTTTTTTTGGGGTTGGAGATGGGAAGGGAGATAGAAAAAAAGACAGGAAAATTGCTTGGAGGATATTTGATAGTGCCACCTATAGAAGATGATATTATAAGGAAACTCGTCCTTAAAATTCTAGAAACTATTCAGGATGGTTTTACAATAGTTTCATTTGGTTGTACTCACTACTTGTTAATAGCAGCAACCAATGGCTGGAATTCAGGTAGGGACATCCACACATGAAAATCCCTTTTACATGTGGATGTAATTTTTGGCACACTGTGGAAGTTGTTATCCCTTTCCTCTCCATGCAGTGCCCAAAGCCTCT
>NC_056523.1:50541023-50557320 GCF_019175285.1 Sceloporus undulatus
CCCGTGAGAACGCATTGGGGAACGTTTTTACCCTAGTGCGGTAATCTCCTATGACTCTGGAGACTAGGGTTTGAATCTCAACTCAGCTATGGAAATCCACTGAATGACTTTGGGCAAGTCACAGTCTCTTACCCTCAGAGGAAGGCAGATACAAACCTCTTCTCAACAAATCTTGTCAAAGAAACCCTGTGATCGGTTTGCCTTAGGGTCACCATAAGTCAGAAATGACTTGAATCTATACAACACTACCATATAAAACTTTCCTCCACAAATGCTGTGCCCATCCCAAATTCATTCCCCAACCCATCACTTAGCAACAACATAAGTGTTTTGGGTTTTGTTGTTGTTTTAACCCATGCATGTACAGGGGAGAAATCCAGGGGGTAAAGTAGCTATGGGGAAAAAGTTTAAACCTCCCCTATCTATAGGCAGTGGTCTCTATTCAGATCAGAGAAGTGAGTGCAGATGCAGCGTTGTTGTATGTGTAGTTAGTCCTTCAGAACCAGCGTGATGTTAAATATACTATGCCACTGTACACCACTGCTTGTTAACAGCCACTGTTACTCCTCCTCATTGTGCATTTTGATTTACTCACCCACTCAAGCATGCATGTGAATTAGCTGCCACCTAAGGCAATGTTCTAGAGTCCATGAAAGTGTATGCTAAATGAAAACTTGTTAGTTTTTAAGATGCCACTAGACTCTTCATTATTGTTTGTGCTGTGATAAAGCCGCAGGAGTCTATCGCAGCTGCTGTTCAGGAAATGCTGCAGATTTTTCCAGAGGATTGCCCATTTCATAAGGCTTGTTTGGCTCATTCTTCATATGGCTGAGTCAGAATCACATATTCTGAGGACACACCCCCTGGGTTCTGTCCTATAATCAGTCCTTTATTTTCTCTGTGCTGAATGGAAAGGCATTGTTTCCCAACAGTCATGCTTCACAAAATTCTTGTCGGTCTAACTGACATCCAACTGACATCAAAAAATGTCAACATTTTAAACCCAGTGGGAGAAGTATTTCTGCCTCCCAGAACACACTGCTGTGCCAGTGCCCAGAAAGTCACTGTTAAATCCAAAGGAAGATATCAGTCTCTAGAATTCAGTCGTAAAATTGTTTCTGTTTCTACGGGCTTGAATGGAAATATGTGTTTATCTTCAGATACAGATGTTTAATTACCAAAAGCAATACAGTATAGCCATTATTGCATCCAGTGGAATCCTAGGTCATATAGTTTGGTGAAGCACTGGGAATTCTAAAAACCCTTCTGTAAACTGTAAATCCCAGGGTTCCATCGGATATTGCTCTGGTAGTCCAAGGGAAACATAACACAATAATTGTGAAGTATGAATGATCCCATCAACTGCTATTTTGTAGCATACTGCCACTGAATGATAAATGAAGTCAGTCACCATGCACAGCACTTGCCTACACTTGGAAATGTCACATTTTTTGGACTACAGTTCCCAGAAAGTCCTCAGCCACATTGTATACTGAGTGTGATTAATTATTTTGCAATGTTGCCCCACAAAGTTTTAAAAAGAATTTACCTAATGTTTTCTGCCACTTTTAGAAGAACAATAAATAAATAAAACAATTGCAGACTACTCTTGGGATTAATGAACAAAACATTACAGAGTCCTTAACAAACTTGTTAAGAGTTCCAAAAAGGATGTTACTGGTACAGTACAGACCACCTGAAAAGGGCAGCCTGCCGGCACCTGTTTTTCTTCCAGAGGGAAGCTGCAGCCGCCAAACCGCGCATCTTCCCTCCGGCAGAAAAAGAACCCATGAAAAGCGGGTTCTTTTAAAGCTGCAGGGGTGGCGTAACAAGTGCGCCACTGTCGCACTCATTATGTAAGCACTGCGTGGCAAAATGTGTACGCCGTGTGGCGCTTACATAACAATGGCTGTGCCCATGTACACGGGGTGCCGCCATTACATTCTAGGGTTAGGGACCGTCTGGTTGCTGCGTTGTCCCTAACACTAGAACCGGCCCTGGTATGCCGCTTATTGGCAGTATGTACCGGGCCACTATTTACCAGAAGTAGCAAAGATCAATATTTTTTCAGAAGCATAACACTTTTAACAGTAATTTCAGAATGAAAACAAACTTTTTTGATAGTTCATAATATCATGTCCCAGCAATGGCACTACCTTTTGTGGTGCTGGAATTGTGTCCTTCTGTGAGGCGAGAGGCTATTCTGATGGTAGTAGTGCTGCTAGTAGTGTCTCCTGTGTCACAATGGCTTTTGCTGAGGAGCCAGACTAGATGTGCCAAATAGCTACTGGGTAGCAATGGTAGTGAGGGGTGTGTGTGACACTGGTGGAGGATCTCTCAGACACAGTGACAGTGGCACCATGGCTAACACTTGTTAGTGCTGTGCAGGAGGCACAGCAAAGCCCCTTTGAATATCTTTGTTCATGAAAGCCCTAAGTGAGATAATCCAAAATGAAACACTACAAAAATAGGTAACTTCTAAAATCTATAAAATAGCAAACCTACATTGGACCAACCAAAAAATGTAAAAAATACATCACACAAGCTGTTGAAGCTGCACTGTCTTCTTCATCAGACAGAGGTGTTATAAAATCATAAAGGAGAAGAAGGAGAAATGATGATGTTAGAGTTAGAGGCCTCCATTTTATCAAGATGTTGGTTTTGTTGTTGTCAGTTAAGATGGTCTGGAGGGATATCAAGGCAGAGGCCACTCTTCTCTTTGGCTGTGGGGGCTCTGGGAGACAGAAGAATCATGAAATCTAAGCATAGAATCCTCAAATGGGAAGAGACCACAAGGGCCATCAAGTCCAACCCCGTGCCATGCAGGAACTCACAATCAAAGTATTCCTAACAAATGGCTATCCAGCCTCTGTTTAAAGACTTCGAAAGAAGGAGACTCCACCACACTCCGAGGGAGTGTATTCCACTGTCGAACAGCTCTTACTGTCAGGAAGTTCCTCCTAATGTTGAGGTGGAATCTCTTTTCCTGTAGTTTAAATCCATTGAAGTCAATTTTCTGGATTCATTTCAAACTGGCTTCAGGACAGGATATGTAGTGGAGGCTGCCATGGTCACCTTAACTGATGACCTTCATCTAGGCATCGACAGAGGAAGCATGACTCTGTTGGTGCTATTAAACCTCTCAACAGCATTTGATACAATAGACCATGACCTCCTCTTGGAATGCCTGATAGAGTTAGGAATTGGAAGTGCTGCATTGCAGTGATTCTGTTCCTTCCTCTCGGGCAGATTCCAGAGGGTGATGCTCGGGGACAGTCACTCTTCAAAAATGAAGCTCAATTGTGGCGTCCCTCAGGGCGCCATCCTGTCCCCAATGCTATTTAACATTTATATGAAGCTGCTGGGAAAAATCATACGTAGACATGGGGCGGGATGTTATCAGTACGCTAATGACACCCAAATATATTTCTCCATGTCTCGGTTATCAGCGATGACGACAGATGGTATTTCTCCCCTCAATTATGCCTTGAGGCAGTAATGGAATGAGTGAGGGAAAACAAGCTCAAGTTGAATCTAGATGAAACGAAGGTACTTATGGTAGGGGCCCCCAAACCAGGTATTGGGTTGCAACCTCCAGTCCTAGAGAGGTTCACGCTCCCCCTGAAGAACTGTGTTCACAGTCTGGGGGTGCTTCTTGATCCCTCGCTTCATATATATTCATATATATATATATATATATATATGTATATATATATTCATATTCATATCCCTCCCTCCTTAACTGTCATCTTGGCCTCAGAGGGAGCGATCAGGCAGACCAGCAACATCAGGGTCTGCCTGAAGGAAGAGGCCCCTCCCTCCTTAACTGTCATCTTGGCCTCAGAGGGAGCGATCAGGAAGACCCAGCAACATCAGGGTCTGCCTGAAGGAAGAGGCCCCTCCCTCCTTAACTGTCCTCTTGGCCTCAGAGGGAGCGATCAGGAAGACCCAGCACCATCAGGGATTGCCTGAAGGACAAGACTTCTCCCTCCTTTAACTGTCACCTTTTGTATTGTATTACAATTTTTACTGTACACTGCTATGATCATTGCGGAATAGCGGTCTATAAATAAAACTTATTATTATTATTATTATTATTATTATTATTATTATTATATGAGAAATCAAGTGAATGCAACAGTCAAGAGCTCCTGTTATCAGCTTTGGATGATATGCCAGCTGCGCCTTTTCCTGGAACCAGGTGACCTCGAAATTGTAGTACACGTACTGGTAACCTCAAGCCTTGATTTTTGCAATGCACTCTACATGGGGCTACCCTTGTGCCTAGTCTGGAAAATTCAACTGGTACAGAATATGGCAGCCAGGTTGATTACAGGAACAACTAGGAGTGACCATATTACACCAATATTGAAGTCACTCCACTGGCTGCCTATTAGTTTCCGGCCACAGTACAAGGTGTTGGTTATCACCTTTAAAGCCCTACATGGCTTGGGCCCAACCTATCTAAGGAATTGCCTGCTTCCATATAATCCACCCCATACACTCAGATCCCCTGGGAGGAATCTATTGCAACCTGTGAGAACTAAACTGATGGCTACCTCCCAGAGGACTTTCACCGCTGTTGCTCCCACCCTATGGAACAGCCTGCCAGATGAGATTTTTAGATTGTAAGCCTGAGGGCAGGGAACCATCCAATTAAAAATAATAATTGTAAGCCGCTCTGATAGCCATTAGGGCTGAAGGGCAGGGTATAAATACCATTAATAATAATAATAATAATAATAATAATAATGAGATCCATCAAATAACCAACCTAGATAGCTTTAAAAATGTGGTCAAGATGGCTCTCTTCCAGCAGACCTTCCCAGAATAGCCCCCAGCCACACATAGATTCCCCGTACTTGGTGCATTTGTGTATCTGTGTAATCCAGGCCGTGATGATTCTGCCCACTGCCACTGCCATTGCGTTATTCTATTATTGTAATGTAATTGGGTTAATTTTAATGTTTGGAATTTTAATCTTAGAATAGTTTAATTCTTTTTAAGGGGGGGGGGTCTGTATATATTTGTATTATTATTATTATTATTATTATTATTATTATTATTATTATTATTATTATTATTATATTTGTACTATTTTAATTGTTGGAAGCTGCTTTGATTGTTCTTACAAATAAGTGGGATAGAAATAAAAGTTTTATTATTATTATTATTATTATTATTGCTCAGTGTCCTAGACTCTGGAGCAGCAAAAAAACAAGCTTGTTCCATCTTACATATGACATCTTTCCAAATATTTAAACATGATTATCATGTCACCCTTTAAATGTCTCATCTCCTGACTAGTCATAGCCAGCTCCCTAGCCTGCTCCTCATAGGACTGTTCCTGTAACTAAAGGAGCTGAAATTTTATTGCCTGTTTTTTATAACTCTTTGTCTCCCAGAGCCCACGTGGCCAAAGACTAGAGAGGAGTAGCCTCCACCTGTATTGATATGCCTCCAGAATGTCTTAACTGATAACAGAATGTAGGACTGTGACTCTAACATGCTTCTCCCCATATAAATACTCCAAGGCACCAGATATTGGAAACGAAGCAGGGTCGGTCCTGGTTAGTACTTGGATGGGAGACTGCCAATGAATACTAGTGCTATAGGGTGTATTTCAGAGGAAGGAACTGGCACAACCAGCTGTGAGTGTTTCTTGCCTAAGAAAGTCCTGTGAAATTCATAGGGTTGCCATAAGTCAACAGATAACTTGAACACATACACACACAAATTATTTTTAACAGCTCTGCCTGATGAACAAGCCAGCAAAACGTCAAAAACTTACATGATGTATTTTGTACATTTTTGGCTGGCCCAACAAATGCATTGCTGTTTTGTGGATTTGAATGTTATTGTATTTTGCTGTATGACCCACACAGCTCCCCCAGATATGTTCTCTGTTCTGTTATTATAGGTAGTTGTAATGTTAAAGTGTTTGACCTCATTGCCTGTGAACTACAGGCTTGTAATCACTGGATATTATTAGTTAAAACCTTTGGTGGCTAAACCAAAGAGGCAGATGCCTCCGGCAGTGTAATGCTCATTCAGTGATTGTTTAATATGTGAATTGGCCTGCGGGGTTTGAACTGCTCACAGCTGTCAATTTGTTTAAGAATGACTAAACAACAACCGCAACCTCAGATGCATCTGAAACTGCATCTGGAAGTGAATCTATTTACAGTTGTCTTGCTACCCCCAGAAAAATAACATTTTCTCCTCCCATGTGGAAGTATCTTGAGCCCTTATCAGACGAGTGTGGAACTGGGGGTCTTCTGCACTGGGCGGTTCGAATTCACGTTATTTCGCACAATACCATCATACCAGCATTCGAATGGCCCAATCTGCATTCACGTCAATGCGCGAGCTGCCGAACTGAATGCGTACTGGCTCCTCTTTTTGGAGCGTGTTGGCCAGTGCGCTGATAAGGGGATTGGCAATATCCTGGATTGGGGCTCTGTTCGATCTCAGTGCGAATGGGTCTGGTGTGACTACCCAGTCCTGAATTCCATCACAAGACCCCCAGATTCCAATTTTTACTTCCGGTGGGTCTTTCCTCTTGCCGGTTCCAGGGAAGCGGGGGGGGGGAGGCGGTTCCAGCGGCCTCCTCCTCCTCCTCCTCCCGGCTTGAGAGGCATCCCTGGCTGCATCCCAGGCAGGGAAGAGGCGCGGGGGCCGCTGGAATCGCGGTTCCAGCAGCCTCCTCCTCCTCCTCCCGGCTTGGGAGCCAGCCTAGGCTGCATCCCAGGCAGGGAAGAGGAGGAGGAGGCCGTTGGAACGGCGGCGATCGCCGCGATTCATGCGCACATGCGCATGGTTTCTATTCCAGAGGCAGATGGAGCCAGGCTTGCACTTGCTTTCTGCAGAGGGAGAAGCTACAAATGTTGCAAACAATCAATGTTACATTTTTACCAATTTTTTTTTTAGCAAATATGCGAATGATTTGTCTTCTTGAGCAGATACAGCAAGGGAAGCAAAGGGAAAGCTAATGTTGCTTTTAAAAGCAAAAAAAAAAAAAAAAGCATGGCAATCCCATCCTTTGCCTGGGACAGGGGCAGATCTGACCCAAAAGCCCACAGGTTTATTAAAAAAGAGAGAGAGAGAGAGAGGCATCTCTCTCCCTGCTTCAGCCGCTGAAACCCCTGTGCCTGGCTCTTTAAAAAGGGAGGACACTTTGACAGCCGCTGGAACTGCTCCTCCCCCCCCCCAAAATACATACTCACACACTCTCTCACACACACACACACACGTAGAACCGGGCATTGCTAATTTGTTGCAAGGGAAGGTCATGGTAACGTTAAAACCAAGCAGGAATGTAGAGAGGAAACAGTAACGGGCACGTTGTATCGCGATTGTTAATGTGCATGAGCTGGCTCTCCAGCTGTTTACTGGGCTGTCATGACGGGACCTCCCCTTTCACCCCGGAAGCGTTTAAGGTCGCAACCCATGCAGGGCACCACTGAGCATGTGCGAGGGGGCCGATACGAATCGGCCAATCCTCATGTTGAGCACTGGTGTGACAAAACATTCTGCACTGAATGCACTTCGCGCGAATGCAGATTGGCCAATTTGAATCATGCCAATACGGAGGGACTCCCAGGTATGATGGTATTGTGCGAAATAACGTGAATTCGAACCGCCCAGTGCAGAAGACCCCCAGTTCCACACTCATCTGATAAGGGCTTTTGTTTTGGCTATGAAAGACTGAAATAAACTCTTATGGATGCACGCCTCCAAGAACCTTGGGGCATGTTCTGTTCTCAGAAGCAATTGTGCATTATTCTATTAACGTCAATGCAAACCCAGCCTACTGAGTCAAGTAACAGAGATAAGCTATGCTCGTTTGTAGGTTTTTGAGCCATTTTGTATGGGCTTGAACAGAACAATCTGATAGACTGGGTCCTTGATAACAGACTGATGTAAATATCAATCTTTGGCTTTGGTAACTGGTTGTTTCTCAGAAAAATCTGTGAAATTTTACACAGTCTGAAACACACAAATGAACATCCCAAATTCAAATGTTGAAATTTCATGTGAATTTAAAAATGCAAATCATCATCATAATCCTACTAGGGCCTTACATCTTTATAAGTAGACTTACAGCTGCAGTGATCGAATTACGCAGTTGCATAATGTCCATAACCAGCAGAGGGCTGGTGTTACGTTATTTCATAGCAAAACTAACAAAGTCCCCAATACTCATTGGTGCATGACACACATTGGTGTTCAATGAACATCAGTGCCCAGTGCATATTGGCATGTAATGTGCATCAGTGAGCATATCAATGCAGAATGTGCACCAGTGTGAACTGTACATTGATGTGCATTGTGCAGTGATGTGTATTGCACAGAGATGTGCATTGGACTGTGGTGTGCTTCAGTGTTTAGTATACATTGGTGCACATTGTGCATTGATATGTAGAATGATGTACCTCACACACTGATGTGAGTTGTGCAGTGATGCACACCGAATGGTAATGACATTGTCACGTCATTACATGGCAATGCAAATAGCAAAAACAACAACAACAACATGCTACCCCAAGGTCTAGCCTCCCTCCACCCCCCTCATTTCTGATATTAAGTTAATATGAAAAGGAATGTTTAAGGCATGTAACCAAGATGGTGCTCTTAGTGTGGGAAATTAGTCATACCATATAAGGAGATCTGTGACCATATAGGGAGATCCAGGAGGCTCAGCATGGAAGAAGCATAATCTCTTCACTGACAGGAGTGATGGTGGGTGATAGACCTGGTATTTACAAGTGGCACTATTTCTCTAACCAACCAACCACCCACCCCCTGGCCTCTTGCTAGCTTTGCCCAGGAGACCATATACCAGTAAATAATGTGTTTTTTTTCTCTCTGCAACAACTAAGACACAAAGAAATATATTAATTTTGAACTCAAATGTTGTGCTCAGATCCTTTTAACCAAATTCATATGTGCCTTTTATGAAGAAACTGAGCTCTTGAGTACTTTGTTGTTGACATATAAATTTAGAACTATATGCATTCCTTTTATTCAACCTCAGTTTAATGGCCAGGAGAATGGGTCATAGTTTTCAGGAATCATCTACATTCCAAGCACTTTGTAGTCTACCAAATCATGGCTTCCTCCACAGTGGTGACAATGTTAGTTTTCTGAAAATACTGGCATGTTTGTTGATATCTACCTCATAGAACCACAATGCCATGTGCTCTTCTGCTAGGATCTTTAAGCATTAAGCTGTTATAAGCTAGCTTTAATTAGAAATGTAGACACACAATTGCTCTACTGGTAAGAATTTCCCACAGAAGGCTAAAAGACACAAGCACTGATAAGAATGAGTTTATAGAACTGGAGGGGGTGTCACTGTTGGGGCTGAAATGCACTATTCCATCTAACATACAGAAGTACAGAACTGGAGAAGTCATGACTGTGAACACATGCAACTCACACCAGTTCTAGGACAGGCTTCCCTGTCTCTAAAACAAAAGTCGGAAACAGGTCACCTTCCAGATGTTATTGAATTCAGACTCTTGTCAGCCAGCATATCCAGCCATCAGGGAGGATGGATGAAGAGAAATGTAGATCAATATCTGGGCAGCAGCAGATCCCTGCCTCCCTAAAGTGTAGTTGACACATGTTTGTTGAACCTTGATTGAGATCTCTCAAAGATGATTCAACACCCCCAAGCCACACTTACCTTATTCCATTGCCAATGTTTTCTTTTGAAGGGGTATCACATTGAGGATGGAGCAAGCTTGTTTTCTGCTGCTCCAGGAGACAGAAGAATGGAAGCAAGCTCCAGGAAAAGAAATTCCACCTAAACATTAGGGGGAACTTCCTGACAGTTAGAGCTCCTTTGGAGTGTGATTGAGTCACTTTTTTTGGAGGTTTGTAAACAGAGGGATGGCCATCTGTTGAGGGTGCTTTGATTATGTGTTCCTGCATGGCAGGGAGTTGGAAAGGATGGCCTTTGTGGTCTCTTCTGTGATTCAAGAGTTTCATCCTTGGACTTTACTTTGCCATTCAGTAAGAATATGCAAGAGGGCCTTTTTGGTGGCAGCTCCCAGGCTCTAGAACTCCTTTCTAAGAGACACTAAACTGAAGCCTTTTGTAACATCCCTCTTATGGTATAGGGTAAATGTACTTTTTTGTGGTTTTTTGGGCTATGTGGCCATGTTCTAGAAGAATTTATTCCTGATGTCTCATGAGCATCTGTGGCTGGCATCTTCAGAGTATGCTGACCTGGAAGAGAGTCGGTATATATATATATACTGTGTTACCCTGTGTAAGGAAGAGTGATTCTCATGTTAATCTGTGTATTGTTCTGTTGTTGGCCTCAGAGTGGGAGGATATGCAAAAGAGAATTAGTGCCTGCTAATTAGTGATCATTGTCTGCTGGGAAAGCTCCTGGCCCTGGATGGTTTCTCATTTGCATTTGCTGAGTGCTGATTTTGCTATTTTGCAGGACTGGTAGCCAAACTTTGTTTTCTTTAAGAGTTTCTTCTTTCCTGTTGAAGTTGTCCAAGTGTTTGTGGATTTCCTCTATATTAGGGACTGATTATCTGCATTGAAATATAGGCATAAACTGTACCAATAATCTCAAAAACATCTGACAAAAAGACCCCATTAAGGATTGGCTTCATCATGGTTTGTGTTTAAACTATAATAATACATAAACTCAGGTATATGCCCACCCTAAACCCATTATAAGGAACATATCTCTCTAATTTTATTTTATAACAGAATCATAGAGTTAGAAATTATCATAAAGATAATTTGGTTTAGCTGCCAAATGAGGCAGGAAACTGTCTATAGATGGGTATCCAACCTTTCCTTAGAAGCCTCTAATCTGCATGAATCCACTATTTTCCAAAGCAGTCTGTCCCACTGTCAAACACCTTGTGCCATCAAGTTCCACTAATTCAACGCTCCAGGAATGGGGATCCAAGTAATTTTATGTCTTGGGGTACTTTCACAATGCATAGTTATAACACTATGATTTCAATGTAACAGCCGTGGCTGCATATTGAATCCTCAGGTCTATAGTTTCGTGTGGTACTAGAACATTCTGGCTGAGAGTTCTAAATGCCCCTCCCTAAATTACAACTCCTTGGTTTCCAAAGGATGTTGCCATGGCAGTTGAAGTGGAATCATATAATACTACAATTATTATATGTATAATATATACATATATATACATTAATATATCGAAAGGGACCTGTAATAAATTTGGGAATGGCTACATTGACTGTAAGAGAGATGGAGTGAACAGATCAACACTGCAGAACCAATGATCTGTGCTCTTTCAGTCCAATCCAATACCTGTTTACTTAGAAGTAAAAATTTCACTGAATACATTGGAATTCAGTGAGATTGTAGTGTGATGTAGTGGCTTGAGTGTTGGACTACAAATCTGGAGACCAGGGTTCAATTCCCAGCTTGGCCATAAAACCCACTGGGTGACCTTGGGCAAGTCATGTGCTCTCAGCCTCAGAGGAAGGCAATGGCAAACCTCCTCTGAAATTTTGCCAAGAAAACCCCATGATAGGGTTGTCTTAAAGTTGCCATAAGTTGGAACTACAATACATTTGCAAAATAATGGCAGTCCCTTTCCTACACTGAATGTCAAAACCATATTGATGGAGACAATTACGTGGGTCTTTTTCCACCCCACCAAGAGGACACTGGCTGAGCAGCCCTCTCCTACATGGACTCAGCATTGACAGACATGTGTGTGAGCAAACACATCTGATCCAGCACAGTGGCTCTGTAAAAAATATCTTTACCAGACTGTTACATTGTTCTGTCACCCAATAACATATCAGCTTCCTTCTCGAAACAAGATAGGGACTGAGGTTTTGTATTACTCTGTCATGCTAACAATACTAAGGGCTCATTCCCACTTACATTTAAACTGGTTTGGGATTCACCTTTGCTCCATGTTGGTAAATCAATTCGAAAAGGTCCGTCGTTCCCACTATGAAAGTAGATCTTTTCATTATCCCCTTGTAATTGCTTCTTTTTTGGCATGATTGTCATCCCCACTAGTTTGTGCCACTTCAAAATGCATGTCAATCATCTGTGCACCATCAGCGACGTAAGCGGCAGCTCGAGCAGCCCGGCTTGGGAATTCTCTCTACATATATTTAAAATAAATTGATAGAAGATTTGATTCATTGGTTTTGCAACTACTTGCCTCACTGATTGCAAGTAGTTGCAAAATCAATGAGTCAAATCTTCTATCAATTTTATTTTATTTTTTAAAAAAAACATGCACCCATAGGTCGTACCACAAGCACAAAGGCAGCGCTGAGAGGGGCAGAAAATGGTGGATCTACCAAAAACTGAGGAGGGATGGTAAACACCCCTCTACCATTAGTCCCTCCCTTCCAGAATGATGCAATTCAGATCTGTCATTCACAGTGGGAACGCGCCCTAAGTATAGTCAGAAAGCAGGGTTCAGTGCAGAAATTATATAGCATTTTACAAAGACTGGCTGAGTTGCACCTTTTAATCACATCCTAAGATACCTATATTCCAAGAATGAGCAAGGGAATGAAAACAAATTAAAAGAGCAACTGGAGAAAATAACCTGTCTACACAGTGATCTCAAAGAGCATGCATTTGTAGGTTGATTCTTAGAAGTATAAAGAAGGAGAAAAAAAAGCAGTTTTGGGGGATGTGTAATTAAGCTTCTCTAGATAACACTCCAAGTGCAGACAAACAAAAAACAAGCAACCGATGAACAAAGAACATTCCCAGTACTTCTACATTGTGTGGGTGTGGGTATTTGAGACAGTCTGTAAGCACTTGGTGGGAGGTGCCTGAAGACTAGAGAACATTAAACAAGTCAAGGAAGGGAAATAACTGCAGACCTGTAGCAGTAAGCAAATAAACACAAAAGCACAAGGGAAGGATGGGTACAGAACTGAGGCAAGTTAGTCTGCAGGGTTACAACTTCTCAGAATCCTCCAGTCAGTATGGTCACTAAGGGATTTTGAGAGCTGGAGGTAAAAATTGCCTTTCCCAAATATTAGGATGGGGATGACTGTATGTGGCATATATATTCAAAGGGTAGGTTCCTCAAAGACAGATTATTCCAGACAAAATTGATATCCTTTCCCAATTAGACCTAGGTGGTTGTGCCTGCTGGTTCCTCTGCCTTAACTGATTGTGTGTTCAACATTGTTTGCAAAAGGGCACCGCCGAACACAGTGACATACATGTAGAGGCACTACACTTCATGGTGCAGATCTCATATACACAATTATACTGAACATGCATATTCAGGGAAGCCTGGCCAGCAGTATATGCCACATTGGGGTTATGGCTAAGATCATGGTCATATTGGGCTTCTTTCCCCCTCACTGTTAAATAATTGGAAGACCAACTTAGCATCCACGTCCTTCTATATTTTGTCATATGTGTACCCTACCTTTCTCCCCAGGACTGAACACACAGGGCTGTCTTGTTTTATCCTAACAACAGCCCTGTAAGAAGGAGAAGGAATGACTTGCTGAACATAACTGTGAATTTAATTGTGGGGTTCAGTATCACAAGTATACAGATGACAGCCACTTCTTTCTCTCTCTTTTCCATTTCAGTCCCAAGGAAGTTTTTCTAATTGTAAATCAGTGCCAAGTTATAGGGAGCATACAACTCCCTTGTTAAAACAGCATTGCTGGCTACCAGTTCATCCTGGGTTAGGTCCAGACTATCTGAAAGACAGCATTTCCTCAGAAGAACCTGCCAGAATGCTAAGATCTTCAAGGGAAGGCTTTCTCTTGGCCCACCACCATCACAGGCTTTCTTGGTGAGGATACCCGAGAGAGTCTTAATGGCTGCTCACACTCTCTGGAATTTTTGTCCACAAGGCTGGCCTCTTCCTTGCTTTTCTTTCACCAGCAGGCAAAAAAACAGCAGAGAAGGTTAAGCAGAGAAGGTTTTTATTTAGATGTGTATTTTATTTGTTTGAACTTTTGTATGGCTTTTAAATGGTTTTATACTGTTTAACGTGAGGATTTTTAAAAAAAATTAAATTTACATTTATAACATTTATAACATCATCATGTTTATTATGTTTATAAATATTTTACATTCAAACTACTGCACCACACTGACTCTCTTAAACAGGCTTGCCCTGAATAAATAAATAAAAAAGGGAGACCTGAAATGGCCACTCACCTCCCCTTTTCCTGCTCCTTTTTCTCTTTGTATTTGGCACCAGAGCCCTTTCCCCTCCCTCTGGCCCAGAGTCTGCTCCTCCTCCTCCTCCTCCTCTGCTGAGCCTCTGCCTCCTTAAGGGGACCAGCTCCCTTTGGAGGCTGGTGCACGGCCAGGGCCCAGCCATGCAAGCGGGCCGATTGCACGCTTCCACTAGCCGGGTGCGGAGGAGGAGGAGGAGGCAGAGGAGGAGGTGGGTGGCCAGCCGGGCTCCATAGGTGGCCGCGCACAGCCATGTAAAAGGAGTGTGCGGGGGCAGGGGCGGAGGAGGAGGAGGAGGAGGAGGCAGAGGGCCTGCTGGCTGCATGAGTGGCCGCGCGCAGCCATTCTGAAGCAGTGCGCGAGGGCGGAGGAGGAGGAGACAGAGGAGGAGGGGGGGAACTGGGTGACCACTGGCTGCATGAGCAGCCACGGCCATTAGGAGGGCGCGCGGGGGAGCGGAGGAGGAGGAGGAGGGTGGCCACGGGCGGGGCAAACCCCGCTTTTGGAACTAAACCGGACCGGGACCGGGACAGGACCCCCAAAAGCGGAGTTGCCCCGCCTGCAGGTGGGATATGGCATCCCTACCCACACTGGGTGACCTCCTGGTGCAGGACGTTGTTGAGCTTAAGGAGGGTATGCTGACATATAAGCCTGCCAGGCTTTAGGCTTTTGTGGGGGGAGGCCCTCCTCTTGGCCCCATGAATTTAATAATCACTTCTGATATGGACACAGGAAAGGGCTTCTTCTCTGTTCCTATGTTGTCCTTTCATTGACAGGCAGAAGCCTTTTATTAGGGCAGGCCTCTAGCATATAAACTGATATTCTGTTGATGGGAATTTAACTGGATGGGTGCAGAGTATGTCTTTTGCTTTTCTGCTTTTTCAGTTGTTGGGGGGTTGTATCATGTTTTAATCAAGGTTTTGTTTTCATTTTGTATTTTACTGTTAACTACTTTTTTGACACTTTTATATTTTTGGTAGGATACAAACTTAACAAATATCATAATGAACAAGCAGAGATTTGAACCTACAGATTTTTCCTCTCAAAATCCAGCCCTCCGCTCACATCCTGGCTTTCTAGCAATACATCTTCCATAGCCCTTTGCAGGGGAGTTTTTTGCTTACTTTGAAATGTGATGCTGAAAAAAATGGAGCAGCTGAAATGGTCTTTTAGGGGGTGTTCTCGCTTGCTTATACTCCGTGTTACAAATCGAATCCAAGGTACATCGTTCCTATTAGAAACCGAATTAAGTCTAGAACAGTTCTAGAGCAACCCACAATCGTCCCCACTAGAAATCGAATCGTACAGCGGTTTATAAATTTGATTCGTGTTTTCGTCATTTAACGCGGGTTAAAAAAATAGAAGGGTCGAACCTACATTTTTCCCTTGAATTGGGATAGGAACCGGAGCATTTAAATAGGAACAACAGCCTTTGAAATCGGGTTAGCTGGATGGGAGGAGCGGAGTGCGATGGGGCTGGCCTTGGGGGAGTTGCCCTTTCTGTCCCCATCCGTCGTGGCTGTCGCCATTTTTGCTTCCCTCACCTCTTTGTCCGCTGTGGTCTTTCAATAAGAGATAAGGATTATTATTATTTTATTTTAATGGTTTACAGGCGCTTAATCTCTTCAGCGCTTTAAGAGCCTGAAGTCCCGGCTGCTCAAGCGCCTGCATCTGCCAAAGGACTACAAGGCTTCCCCCGGTGGATTGCAACCTCCCCTCTGTGTGGGGAGAGCCCATTTCTAACGGAGGAGAGGCAGGAAGGGAAGCCTCCTCTCGAAGAGGCATTCCCTGCCCGCTTGAGCACTGATCTCGCCCAGGCAGGGAAGGGAAGCCTCCTCGCGAGGAGGCATCTGATCTCGCCCAGGCAGGGAAGGGAAGCCTCCTCGCGTGGAGGCATCTGATCTCGCCCAGGCAGGGAAGGGAAGCCTCCTCGCATGGAGGCATCTGACCTCGCCCAGGCAGGGAAGGGCTCTGATCAATGGCGGGGGATAGAGCCTTTCTCCCTCTCTTTCTCAAACAGAATCTGCCTTCTCCTCCAACCCTGGAAAGAGAATCTTTGGGAAGAGTGCTCCCTCCCTGCTTTTCCAGCAGCCTCCTT
>NC_056523.1:50557330-50655608 GCF_019175285.1 Sceloporus undulatus
CATTGATCTCTGGGCTCTCTGAAGGGATTCTCCCTGGCTGTCTTGGGAGACATGAAGAGGGGATGCTGTCCTGCAAAAGCCATCCCCATAGTTTCTCTGGAAACAGCTTGGGCTCCCCAAATTTCCTTTGCCAGAAGCCTCTCCCATTGATCTCTGGGCTCTCTGAAGGGATTCTCCCTGGCTGTCTTGGGAGACATGAAGAGGGGATGCTGTCCTGCAAAACCCATCCCCATAGTTTCTCTGGAAACAGCTTGGGCTCCCCAAATTCGCTTTGCCAGAAGCCTCCCCCAGCCTGGGGTCTTTCTTCCAAGGCAGCAAAAGTGCTTTGGGCAGTTTTCTCTCCCTCAACCATCCTTCCCCACGAATAATTGCAGGACTCATAGGCACTTTAAGCGCCTCCTCATTGGTTCTTTTATAACAAACCGCGAAATTTAAAAGTGACGTTATGATGACGTTGCTTTGATTGACAACCCCAAAATGGTGTGTGGGAACGAAATAAGGCTAAAACCGATTTATATATACACCGTTTTATTTGAATAGGAACAAAAGCAGATCACTTAAAGCGAATCAATTGGTAAATGAGAATGAAGAAAAAAAAGTGATTCGGAACGCGGGATAAGACCAGGGTTATTTTGAATCGATTTAACTGATACTGGTGTATTTTAAAGCATTGTAAATCGCAAGTGGGAACAGGCTCTTAGAGTTGCTCTTGAGCCCCTGCTTGTTGCTTCCTTTTAGCAACTGAAACATTTTACTTCCTTTGTCCTAGTCAGATACCTTACAAGTGTAGTCACTTATAGTTGTACATCTGTGAGAATCTTTGGTGCCTGACTCCAGTTATTCCTTGCTGCATTGCCTATAACTTTAATGCATTACATTTAAGCTACTGTGATGGTCAATAAACCTACTCTGAGATTCTGATGCTGGGAAGAAGTTGAAGAAAGTTGATGTTTAAGCTGGATTGACAGAGGTCGGCAACTGACTTTCTCTTTGCCCTTGTAGCATTCTATTAATAAAAATGCACGTGGAAGTACACTGGATAGAATAGTTTCCATGTTACTTGTCTCCATAAAGCCCATCTTTCATTCCCATCATGTGACCTGGTAGAAATGTGTCATCAAAATTGAAGTGGCCTTCCGGTCAGTGGAAAAGAATTGATAGAAACTGAAGAAACAAGGTTGCCTCGTCCATTACCTGTGGAACAGTCAAAGATGCTTAGACACTGTTTGGTTGGCAAAGGCCCATTCTGCTCAGCTCTAATGTGATAAATTTTTCAGCATCAAATTCCAAAGTAAGCAAACGATTATTCATGCAAAGGACTATGGAAGATGTATTGCTAGAAAACCATGTTGTGAATGGAGGGCTAGATTTTGAGAGAGAGAGAAAAATCTATAGGTTCAAATCTCTGTTCATTATTTTATTTGTTAAACTTGTGTAATTCTAATTCTGCATTTGATCATTATATAATTCAAAGTATTTGGTGGCTTCCTGTTCAGTAATTATGATGTTGTAAATCTTCCTTTCAACATCACAATTCACTTAAAGAACCCCCCCCCCCCAAAAAAAATTCTGTAATGCAGCCCCTTCCCCTAAAACATAACAAAACAGCAATTTTGGTGTTTTCAGAAAGCAGACAGAAGAACAGAGATGTCTCTAGCTCTCTTCCTATAGCTTGACACATCCCCACCCATCCGCCTACTATCCTGCAAGACAGGGATATGCAGGTGCTTGTCACAGAGTGTCCAGCTACAGAAAAAGAGTTGGGTGCATCTCTGCATCCCCCTTTTTCTCCAGCAACACAGAAATGGCTGCTGGGAATGATGATGATGATGATGATGATGATGATGATGATGATGATGATGATGATGATGATGATAATAATAATAATAATAAGTTTTATTTATAGACCGCTATTCCGCAATGATCATAGTGCACTGCTGAAAAGATAGGGTGGTGTTTTTTTTTGTGGGAGGCATTTACTATTAAGAGCTGTTGCTGCAGAGATGTCGCGTTATCTACAGATGCAGGAGCCATTTATTTCCTGCTTTTCAGAAAACAAAAAGAATCTCCACAAAGCACTTCCACCTCTCCCCAGCAACTAACAATGAGAATTTTAAAAATAATAATAAAAGAAAGCATGCACCGTAAGTATACCATTAAATGGCACAGGGATAAATGAGACTAATGACTAAAATGAAACTGGCTATAAAAGAATAAGCGATAAAAGAATCCAGGGGGTTGGACTGGATGGCCCTAGTGGTCTCTTCCAACTCTATGATTCTATGATTCTATGAATGGAAGATTAATATTTTTTTTAAAAAAGAGGCAAAAGGAAATACCTTTGCTTGACTGACTGAGTGGATTGACTGACTGCATTTCTATTCCGTTTTTGAACCAGAAAGGTTCCTAGAGCAGCTTGCTGTTGAAGTAGTAGTAGTAGCAGCAGCAGCAGTAGTAGTTTCTGCTTTGAAGGTTATAATATAAAATTCATTACCCAAAAAAGTAAAGGTGATTGGGAGGGAGGGGAAATAAGCAAACTCTAGTGCTTGTTCTTAAGGTTACAGTTATAAGGACCACTCACGAGAAAAACTGTTCAGGTAGGCTGGTGGAATAGCTGCCACTGGTTAGCATATGAGGAAAAGCTGCCAGTTCATTTTCCTACCAGTGCTCTTTTTCATTTATTTATTTTTTACATTGTGGCTGGCCTACAATGCACCCAAACACACACACACACACACAGAGAGAGAGAGAGAGAGAGAGAGAGGAGATATTTCCCTGTTGGCTTTCATATGCCCCACTTGAGGGGTGTCTTCCTCCACTACAGGGAGAATTATCGTTAAATACTTATTGTGATACAGTGGTTTCCTACAGTAGCAGGAAGCCTGTCCCTTATCAAACAGGCAGAAGCCTTTTATTAAAAAGGGTGTTCCCTACTTGAGCATCAGAAAGATTGTCCCTTATCAGCAAGTCATGCCAGACTAATCTGATCTCTTTTTTTGATAAAATTACCAGCTTCATAGATGAAAGGAATGCTGTGGATATAGTATATCTTGATTTCAGTAAGGCCTTTGACAAGGTTCCCCATGACATTCTTGCAAACAAGCTTGTAAAATGTGGGCTAGACAAGGCAACTGTTACATGGATTTGTAATTGGTTGACTGGCCAAACCCAAAGGGTGCTCAGCGATGGCTCCTTTTCATCCTAGAGAGAAGTGACCAGTGGGGTCCCACAGGGCTCTGTCCTGGGCCAAGTGCTATTCAACATCTTTATCAATGACTTGGATGACAGAATTGGAGGTAAACTTATCAAATTTGCAGATGACACCAAATTAGGGGGAGGAGCTAATAAGTTGGCCCTTGCCTTACGCGGGGGATCCATTCTAGAATCCCCCCGTGTAAGGCGAATTCCGCCTATGCTCAAGCCCCATTAGAAACAATGGGGCTCGCGTGCGGAGGCACAGCAGCGCACGGGGCACCATGGGTGTGGGCACCCATTCATTTGAATGGGATGTGCTGCCCCTTGCGCCCCGCGCACTCCCCGCAGCTTGAGCACATACGCTCAAGACCGCATAAAGCATGACCGTGTATAATGTGGGTGCACTGTACTCCAGAGGACAGTATCAAAATTCAAAATGACCTGAATAGACTACGAAGCTGGGCCAAAGCTAACAAAATGAAATTCAATACTGTATAGAGAAATGTAAGGTACTGCACTTAGGGCGGAAAAACAAAATGCATAGATATAGGATGGGGGACACCTGGCTGGACAAGAATACATGTGAAAGGGATCTAGGAGTCCAAGTAGACCACAAGTTGAACATGAGTCAACAGTGTGATGCAGCAGATAAAAAGGCCAATGCAATTTTAGGGTGATTCAATAAAAGTACAATGTCTAGATCAAAGGAAGTAATAGTGCCACTCTATTCTGCTTTGGTCAGGCCTCACCTGGAATAATCCTGTGTCCAGTTCTGGGCACCACAATGCAAAAAGGATGTTGAGAAGCTGGAATGTGTCCAGAGCAGGGTGACCAAAATGGTGAAGGATGTGCAAATCTTATGAAGGGAGACTTAGGGAGCTTGCTATGTTTAGCCTGGAGACGAGACAGTTAAGAGGTGATATGATGGCCCTGTTTAGGTATTTCAAGGGGTGTCATTTTGAAGATAGAGCAAGCTTGTTTTCTGCTGCTCCAGAGAATAGGACATGGAACAGTGGATTCAAACTACAGGAAAAAAGATTCCACCTGAACATTAGGAAGAATCTCCTAACACTAAGAGCTGTTCGACAGTGAAACACACTCCCCCAGAGAGTGGTGGAGTCTCCTTTCTTGGAGGTCTTTAAGCAGAGGCTGGATGGCCATCTGTCGGGTATGCTTTGATTGTGAGTTCTTGCATGGCAGGGGGTTGGACTGGATGGCCCTTGTGGTCTCTTCCAACTCTACAATTCTATGATTCTATGATTCTTATTATAAGGGATGGCTCTCATTGGAAATTTGGAAAGTTTTTCTCTTTTATATAGATGTGATGGCCAGGAGTGCTTGGTATCAGCTTTGGTTGATACGCCAACTGCATCCATACCTGGACCGAAAGGACCTTGATGCAGCGGTACTTGCACTGGTAATCTCTTGTTTAGATTTCTGTAATGTGCTCTACTTGGGGCTACCCTTGTACCAAGTTTGGAAGCTTCAATTGGTCCAAAATGTGGCAGCCAGATTGGTCACCACCATATAACACCAGTGCTAAAATCTCTTCACTAGCTGCCAATTAGCTTCCTAGCACAATACAATGTACTGGTTATTACTTTTAAAGCCCTACATGGCTTGGGCCTGAGTTACTTGCAGGAATGCCTCTCCCTACACAATCTGCCCCTCACTCTCAGAACATCAGGGAAGTACTTATTGGAACATCATAATATTAGGTTAATGACAACTTCCCATAGGGTGTTTACAGCTGCGGTTCCAAAATTATGGATTTGCCTACCAGAAGAGATCCATCTCATCAATACCTTAGAGGCCTTTAAGAAGGCATTCAAAATAGATCTCTTCCAGCGGGCTTATCCATCTGACTCCATATAAAAGCTTATGATGATGTTCCACTCTCGATTATGATTATTGCTACTGATGAACTGTTTTTTAGATAATAGGAATGTGGTAATTCAGTATTAACATTTTATCAATTGTATTTGTATGATTACATTATTTTATTGATGTAATCCAGCCTCAATCCTTGGGAGAGGCAGGAAATATGAATAAACACCACCACCACCACCATCATCATCATCATCATCATCATCATCATCATAGCCAGAACAAGATGCCAGCAGCAGCATCCTGTATTCTAGAGTGTGGGCCTTTTATAAAGACAGAAATGTGTGCATTATGTAATGTGTTAATGTGGACAATGTGTTCATTTTACAGAGAAACACACGGCTAAGTTAGCTGAAACCACTTTCATAT
Source organism: Sceloporus undulatus (assembly GCF_019175285.1). Classification (NCBI taxonomy): domain Eukaryota; kingdom Metazoa; phylum Chordata; class Lepidosauria; order Squamata; family Phrynosomatidae; genus Sceloporus; species Sceloporus undulatus. The sequence continues at coordinate 50,562,782 of NC_056523.1, forward strand.
GTTCTTTAGGTAGAAGAACACACACTTGTTAATAGCTACTTCCTGATTGTCAACCCTGCATGTCATGAATTTTCAATGGGCATCAATGGGCGCCCCATTGAGGCCAGAATTCTGTTTACTAAATATGCTACATAGAGTAGAGAAATAGAGAAGTATGGAGAAATTTTATTATACATGACTACAGTTGCTAGAACAATTTATGCTAGGAACTGGAAAAATAATGAAGTACCAATGATAGAAAAGAGACTTTTAAAATTATTTGATATGTTGGAAATGAACAAGCTAATGACCCTCCTTAGTGATAAGACTTTGAAACATTATGAAGATGACTAGAAATGTGTAATATCCCTATGGGAAAGAAAATGGGGGAATCTTGTAATGTCAAGTTTTAAAGAATAGATTCAACAATTCACAATTATTATGGTTGAGAAACAGGCAGGAAAAAAATAAGATATACCAATAAAAATGAAGCATTATACTGCTGATGATTAGTTTAATAAATGGAACAGAATAGAAAGGACAGGAGTATAAATTCCAGGGATAGTACATAAACAATTTTTATAGAGATGTACAGAAGGACTGTAACAGTAAACAAATGACTCATTTTTGATAGAAGGAAGTTATTAGATTATGTTATATGCAATATATGTATGTAAAGTCTTTTATTTGCCTGTTTTGGTTGTTATTGTGATTTAATGTTGTTTCTGGTATGAAAATAACTTTTAAAAAATGAATTTTGACTGTTCTCTATTATTAATGTGAAAATCTAGCAACACTATACATTCTGCACTTAACTGTCATTTTCATTCAGCAAAAGCTTCTACTACAGAATGGTTCCAAGGCTGAAAGATATTCAAAAACATATAAAGTTCAGAGTTTGGAAACATTCCTTTTGGGGGATAACAAATTTCAAAATGCCTACGGTTGGATTTCAATAAATTCTGGAATTCTGGGACTTGGAGTCAAAAAATTAATTTTGATAAACTCCGAAGAACTAGGATGCCAGGAGAAAGGCTACGCTAGAACAGTCTGTTCATCAGATTAGTTTTGTTGTGGGCTGAGTGTTTTTGTGGGGAAGCATTAAAACAGTGGTAGGAATTATGGAGTCTTCCAGATGCTTGTGAACTGCACTCCCAGCATTCCTCACCTTTGCCTATGCTGACTAGAAGTGCTGAGAGTTGCAGTTCAAGAATTTCTAGAAGGCTGCATGGTTCCCACCCCTGCACTAAAACATTGAAACAGTCTGTCAGCTGTGCAGTGAAAAGAAAGAATCAGCAACCAATATATGTGACTTTTTGTTCATCATTTTCACTTCCAAGTCTTGGCAGAATAGACTACTGAGCTGAAAATATATAGAGCTGGACAGGCAAGTGGTCTAATGATGTCCTGCCTGTTTTAAAGAGAAACCCATGGCATCTTTTGCTGCCTGAGGCCTAGAACAAGATTTCACTCCCACTCATTCCATGTACCAGTGCAGCTGAATTTTTCTACTGGTAATGAGACAGGTGTAGTGGTCTGAGGGTTGGGCTAGGACTCAAGGGGACCCCTTAGCTGTGGAAACACACTAGCTGACTTTGGAATAGTCACACTCTCTCAGCTTTAGAGAAAGGCAATGGCAAACATTCCCTTTGGAAAGAAAACCTTATGATAGGGTTGACATAAGCTGGAATTCACTTGAAGGAACCAGTAATAAAGACGAGAGAAACATCCACTGCATCTGAAAGCAGATTGCTTGTTATCCAAAAGGATGGGGGGGACTGGGAGTCCCCACCAATTGTGTCATCATCTCCTTAAATGCTGGGGGAATTGCTTAGCTCAAGGAGGCTTGCGAGAGGCTGGGTGACTTAAGTTTCATTTTCACCTATGTATACCAGTACTAACTGCAGCAAGACTATAGGTTTGGCGAATAAAGAAGGTTTTTGTTCAGAAATATGCAAGAGTGCAACCAAGTGCACAATAGCAATTAAAACAGAAACAAGCCGAGCTAGCCAAAATAGAGGTATAGAAATTGGACAGTGGAGGCTTAGAGTTGTAAAGGGGGTAATATTTACCAGCCCAGAAGAGGACAGACAGAGAGAGAGAGAGATTGCCACCAGCATCTATTGTCTCACACAACCTAATGTTAGGGCTATCCCTGGCTGGTGAGTTGCTGATGCAATGATTCACTTAACCCTGACTTCTCCTAATCCATTCCTTTCTTTTGAAACCTACTATCATATTGGTTGCAACGCATCTGGCAGCCACAGTTCTTTGGATTTCTGCTCTGCTAATTCCTCAAGATGCATTCCTGGCTGACCACTGTTTTCCCTGTGGAAGATTTGAGAACCACCAGCTTGTGGTGGTAGGGATAAAGATAATAACAAAGAAGTTAAAAAGAAGTAGCAAACAATGTCTGAAATGCTCTGCTCTTCCATAGATCAAGCTGTTTCTCCACTAGATCTACATGAGACTAAAGTCAGTCCCTTGGATCATATAAAACATCATAACTACTTTGAGCAGGGAGGATCCTGATACAAAACTTCCCTGCAAAGGTAACTGAAAGATCCTTTCTTCATCAGTGAAAGAGTTGACAGCTATTATTTGTGCATCTTTAATGCCTTACAAATGTGGAAATGTTTTGTTCAAGGCTGACTCAGAAATTAAGAACCTTGCCAAGCTGGAGAGCCCACGGATATTTGGCTCAGATGGTCTCCTTGGTAACCAGTTGAGATGTCACATTCCCATGCACAGTTCTTTACCTACATAATGAGGCTGAGAATGCAATCCTCAAACCACATGCTTTAGGGGTTGGGGATATATCTTTAGCAGTACTGATTGAGGAGTGTGGCCTAAAGGTCACTGCTTTTTAAGAGAAGCCCTGTTGCCGGATGTAGTGTTTTGAATTGTCCATTGCCTCAAAACCACACTCGCATTCCGCAAGCATTTCATAAAATGCATTCACTGCCTGCTTCCAGGAACTGATTTTATGACTGCCCATAGACACAAAGAACTTTTGTTTATTTTCCCCATCTTCCCCTCATTTTTTAACTATGGTTTACTTTTCCCTACAGGTTTCATTCCTCATGCAAGCACTGAAATGAGGACTGAAGTACAGACAGATTATCAGATTTATATTGCTGTGCATTCCAGAAGCAGAGGATCAGATGCAGCTAAGGTCACAAATAAAGTAGGCAGGGCCAGATGTATGTCTTATCAATTTAGACATTTTCCCATCAAGGGCTCATTTCCACTATGATTTAAAGCGAATTGCAGATCGGGTTATGTGTGCCTCATTCCCACTTGAAATCGGTTTCAATCCTACTGAGATCAGCTTCAATCGTGATGAAGTGAGGTAAACGCAAAAAACCTGCTCTTTCCTGCCACTAATTCCTTGCCGATTCTTTTGAAAAGAATCAGTTCCAAAGCGTGTTCAACAAGCTGAGCTGCTCAAAGGGGAAATGGTGTGCTTGACTCACTCAGGGCTATTGTGGGGCTGCTGGGGTGGGGGGAAAGAGGGAGTGATTCTTTCCCTCTCCCCCTCCTCCTCCTCCTTCACAGCTTCCCAGCCTTTACTTTCAATTAGAGCCCAGGCTGCTGGGTTGAAAAAGAGGGAGTGATCCTTCCAAGGCAGTATGTGCACCAATTTGAATGTTGGACTGGGACTCTGGCATCCCAGGGGAGAGTTCTATATGGGGGCACCACTTCAAGCCCCTCCATGTCCTCCAAATCCTTCAAGGCTGAGAGGGCATCACCTCAAACACTCATGCCCTTTAAGTCCTGTGAGGCTGGGAGGACACCACCTGTCCCTCCCATGTATTAGGTCCTCCCCGGAATGTTCTCCATTCTGAGCATCACTTAGAGAAGTTTGACATTCCTAGGAGTGATTTGGTGTTTTTTTTTTAAAATTTGGGGACGTCCTCCATATATTTATTGGAAGGTCCTCCATTTTTAGCAAGTCCAAGAGGCATGCATTGACATTCCTAGCAGTGTTTTGGGCTATGATTTGGGAGCATCCTCCATATATCCCTCTGGAAGGTCCTCCATTTTGAGCATGACCAAGAGGCATGCATTGACATTGCTAGCAGTGTTTTGGGTTTTTGATTTGGGGATGTCTTCCTTATATACATTTTTTGGATGGTCTTCCATTTTGGGGTGGGGGGTGCCTGGTTCTTCCAACCTTCCCTTCGTCCCACAAACTAGTGGGAATGACAGTCATGCCAAAAAAAGGAAGCAATTACAAGGGAGTAATGAAAAAATCTGCTTTCATAGTGGGAACTACAGACCTTTTGGAACCGATTCAATGGCACGGAGCGAAGGTGAATCGCAAACTGATTTAAATGTAAATGGGAATGAGCCCCAAGGATACAAAGCACAGCTCAATTCTATACACATCTGCTTAGGTGTATGCTTCTGTAAAGCAGCATTTAAGTATACAAAGTGCAGCTCAGTTCTGTATCTGTTCCGGTATAGATAAGTACAATGCAACAGCTTCACAGACTGCAAAGCAGAGCTCAGTTCCACAAAACAGCTTTCTAGGCTGAAAAGCAGAACTTGCTTTGGTGCAACTGCTTCTCAGACTGTAAACTAGAGCTCATGCTCTGAAGCAGGAGTGCAAACAGTGCAGTCCATAACAGTAGATTGCTACTGTTTTGAATTGCAAATCCCAGCATCCTTAGTCAGTATATCCAATTGTCAGGAAAGCTGAGGGTTGAATTTCAACATTTAAATGTTTCTGACAAGGCAACACTGATTCCTGCTCTTTTGCAACACACTTACACTCCAGCTGATACTCAGAGTCAGAGTGACACCTCCTCTGAAATTTGAAGAGCTATCATGGATGAAGAGCCAGAGTGGTATGGTGGTTTGAGTCTTTGATTGCAACTCTGGAGACCGGGGTTTTACCTGCTCAGCCATGAAACCATGACTTTGGCTAGTCACATGCTCTCAGCCTCAGGGGAAGGCAATGGCAAACTTCCTCTGAACAGATCTTGCTAAGAAAACCCCATGATAGATTTGCTTTAGGGTCACCATAAGACACACAACAATAATAGCAATAAAAGCCATGACTACTTTTATTCCTGGATCAAGAGACCAAAGAATGAAGAGGCAGGGAGAAAAGGAGAGGTTGAGGCAGAGAAGAGGAAGAGGAACAGAAAGAAGCAGCAGCAGCAGCAAAAATATAATACCCAAACAACGATGAATGCATTATTCATCACTGAGATCCAGATTGCTAGAGTTTTTACACATTGTCTGGTGCCCAAGACAATGCATCTACAAAGACTGTAACAGGAGTAGGTGCGACAGAAGTTGGTCCCTGGGCACAATAGTACTATTTGCTTTAATTCAAATAGGTGCAGCTGTGTACTTATGAATAATTGTTCCATGTTTTCCACATAAGCCTGAAACCTAGTTTGAGCTTTGTTGTCAGAGACTGCACCCAACGTATTTTGCCCTCAGTTTCCCCTGACATGGGATGATGCTTAGGGCCTTGTGAGATTCACAGAACAATTCCATACATATCCGCTCAGAAGCAAGCTCCACTGAATTCAATGGACTGCATTGCCTAGTAAGTATTCTCAACCTATGTATGCTTTCCTGGAAGTAAGATTCACTAAACACAGGGAGAATTACTTTTGAGTAAGCATATATATGTTTGTACTGTTAGCATAATCATGGCAGTAAAGTGTTGAGCTCTTCTGCTCCATGCTCTCTGCAGCATATTACTGCTGTTATTTTGATACTTATAGGGAAAACACCATACTTGTAATGGGGATCATGTACTCTGATTATGTATAGTAGCAGTTGCATGTTCAGAACATTGCAAACCAAATGAGGAGAGCTTGTTTCAAAAAGGTTTGACCCACAGCAGATGGGAAAATGAAAAGTATGAGACTGTAGGTGCAGCAACTCTCAGTTCTTCCAGGACAACAACAGCTCACTTGAAGATGCAAAGATGAGTCACACAAGGGTCAAAAGGAGTAGTCCTTATAAAATTGTTTTACAGCTGCTCACACTTTAATAGATGCATTGTGTTGCAAAGATGTCATGGCATGTTGCAGTGAATGGTGGAAACTGGGTGACTCACAACACATAGGCCCTTATCAGACGACAGGTTTTGCAGCTCCAATCCAGAGTCACTCCTGGTCCAACCATGCGAATTCACTTTAAAACGTGATGTATTATCACACGTGATTCCTTTCTATGGGAAGCAGTTCTGAGTCAGATCCAAAGTCAATCCAAAGTGACTCCTGATGTAGGTGAATTCGCTAACAAGCGAATTCACAAAAAGTGTTTCCAAACTCACTTCGATTTCAATCTGAATTGCTCTGGTGTGGAAGATCACCCCGATCTCGCCACCCCCTTGCCCCCCTGCGTCCTGCTCCTTCATCCTCCTCCTCCTCATTCACCCCAATCCAGCCCCCCCCTCGGCCCCTTTCGTCCTGCTCCTGCATTGCTCTCCTCCTCCATCACCCCGATCTTGCCCCCAGTGGCCCCTTGCGTTCTGCTCCTGCATCCTCCTCCTCCTCCATTTCCCCACTCTCGCCCCCAGTGACCCCCTGCGTCCTGCTCCTGCATCTTCCTCCTCTTCATTCACCCTGATCTCGCCCCCAAGTGACCCCCTGCATCCTGCTATTGCATCCTCATCCTCCTCCTCCATCACCCCGATCCTGCTCCTACTGGCCTCCTGCATCCTGGTACTAAGGAGGGGACAAATAGAGGAAGCAGGGAAGGATGACAGTGTCCAGATCCCCACTGAGCATGTGCAAAGGTGCCAGTTCGAATCATTGAATCTGTCTGGTGTGGTAATTTATTTTGCACTCGCTCCACTTTGCCTCAGTAATGAGCACAATTTTGTCCCTCACATGTGATAATTAATCATGTGAATTGAGTTGGATTCGAAGTGACTCTGCTTCCCTCTCACTTCAGAAAGGCTCTGGGTTGGAGTTCCAGGTTCATGTGTGATAAGGGCCATACAGCCTAAGGATTTGATAGGACTTCCAGAGCTCTCTGGCTGACTTCCCCATCACATAAAAGGAATGCAGTCAGAAATGCCTCCAGAAGCCTCTAGGGAGCATGACTTTCCTTTTAATTGTTTCTTGTTATCACACATGAAAATGGCTGGAAATCACAATTTTCCAAAAATTGAAGTTACCACCCAGTCCATTTTGGTTTCAGAAAAATGGCTGGATGTGGTCTGTGGGGGTTAGGGAACCTAAAAAATTGGGTCATATAGACTAGATCTGCACAACCTGGCTTTGGGGAGGGGCCAAAATTAAAATAGGCTAAATTCTTTGGGCTGTAGATAGATTTTTAGTGACTCACTTTCCAAGTAAAGATATAATTAAGCATTACCATATTTTGTAAACAAACTATATTATAAAAAAGAGAAATTTAAATTAATATCAATTAATTCCACTTATTACTTAAGATTCTTATTTATCACAAAATCACATTAATGTTAAAAATTACTTTGCTAAGCAGTACAAGTTTTAATACACTATTAAGGTTTTAAGATTTTCTTACTGTTTACAACATTTGGTTAATGGGACGCATTACACTTCTCGTCAGTAATCAGTTTATTGTACTTCATAATCACATTCGAAATCAATAGTTTCAAAATATCTTCCAAGTGTTCATTGCTTTCCTCTCCTCTCCTCTTCTTTCTTTATTTATATTGTTCCCTTCTTGAGGGGTGAGTAGTGGAGGAGGCTCCACCACCCAGCCCTCTCGTCAAGAGGAGCCTTCAGGGGTGAGCATTCATCCTTCCTTTGCCTACACTGCCTTGCTCTTTCCCAGAAGAAAGCCAGGTGGTGAAGGAGCCTTAAGGGGGAAACATTTGCCCTTCCTTCTCCTCCACCACCTGGACTTTCTCTTTTGGGAGAAAGTCAGGCAGCGGAGGAATTTCGAGAGGTGAATGTTCACCCTCCCTCCTACTCTGCATCGTGGCCATCTCCTCAGGAGAAATCTGGTGGTGAAGGAGCCTTGAGGGGCAAATGTTCACCCTTCCGCCTCCTCTGCCATCTGGTCTTCTCCTTAAGAGAAAGCCATGTGGCAGAGGAGCCTTGAGAGGCAAACATTTGCCTTTCTTTCTCTGCCATTGCTGGGTCCTCTCCTTGGGAGAAAGCCAGGCAGCAGAGAAGCCTTGAAGAGTGAATGTTTGCCCTTCCTCCTTCTCCACTCTCTCTTTGGAAGAAAGCCGTGTGGTGAAGGAGCTTTTAAGTAATTCCACATCCTTGTAAGCTGCTTGAAATCCTTTGCTAGGCCACAAGTGGTCCACAGGCCATATTTTGTGCACCCACAACTGCCTACCTATGTTGCCATACCAAGGCAAAGATGGTGTGCTGATGCAACTCCTATGAGCCATAGGGGGCATGGCAAATGCTGTCTTACAATGAAGCCCAACAACATGTGTCCCAGGACCCTGGAGTGATGCATGAGCAGAATTGGTAGGAAGGAGTAGAGCATCTCTAGGCTGTCCCTCTCCCCCAAGGGAGGAATTTCAATTTCAGATCTGTAGAAGAGAATAATAGGTGAGGAAATATTTAACCACCCCTTCATTACCTATCAATTCATCTTTGCAAAGTGTCCCACCAAACCTTTAAATGTTCTTGGGATAGGAGAAGAACACAGGGTTGGGAACTCCATGTCTTTGAGGCAATGTGTACTTCTTCTGCCATCTGCTGTAACATATTAATCAGACGTGGTTGTGATTACTGTGTGCCACCTGTTATGAATGAGGCCCTGCTCTTCCTGAGTCAGCCAGCAATAGCAAATGCAATATGGTTTTTATGTTGTAGGATCATACCCTATGCTATCCCCATGGTAAGCAGAACTGTGATTATCTCCTACACTAACGTAACTTTCTAAGTGGGGTAGAGGAGTAGAATGTGCAGATTGGTCCATGGTAATTTTTTTCAAAGCTGGGAAAGCTACGTTTTTGGGCTACAGCTTCTAGAATTGACTTGGGGGAGAGTAGACCATTCCAGAGCTTGTCAGTGGTGGTCCCTGGACTGGTGCTAGTCCCTGAGCCATTGGCTGCTAGTCCCTGGTGAGTTTCCAGGAGAAGAGTTGTAATCAATGGGCCCAAAAATGGTGCCAGCCCCTAGTACGTGGGGGGGGGGGGTTTGCTGTCTGCCCATGTCAAATAGCCAGAGAAGCACTGGACTAGAAGACTCTTGGATTAATAGAAGCAGAAGAGATATTGCTGGTGCTACAACAGTTTGAGCTGATGACACTTGAGTTCCAGCTGTTAGCTCTGTTACCAGAAGAGGACCTGACAATTTTATCCTACATGGAACATATTATTGGCCAGCTGATAACATGTTGGTAGTGGTCCAGCCTCAGGATCAAGCAACATAATATGCTAAACCTATATCACACACTGTCATATCCCCTATTTTGTTTATTTATACTAGAGGGCCCCATCCATGACCAGTGCAAATAAATGTGGGGAGATAGTTGAACCTTCTCCCCATCTAGTTTTATCTTTCCCCACCCTCATGTAAGGAAAATGAATCCACTTTGGGTTTTACTTTCATCTTAAGATGAACTTTCCAAGATCATTCCACAAATGCTCATACTAAAATTAATTAGTCTTAAAGGTGCCACAAGACTCCTTGCTTTCCTTTAAAAAAAAGAAAGGGGAAAAAAAAAGAAATATTCACACACAGATTAACTGAGTTATGTACTGTATGTTCTTCAGACACATGCTGTTATATCCCCGAGATTTACTGTTCAGAACTATGACAACATTACTCCTATCCACAGTGATAGGAAGTGTTTAGAACTCACTCTTCTCTCTGCACTCCACAGGAGTTGAAACTTATATAAATTTGTCTTTTCTAACTTCACTTCCGCACAGTACTCAAGTGTAGTCAGTTGATCTATGAAAACAGCACTTCAGAGATATGTGAAAAAATATCTTTTTAGAGCTGATTAGGGAATTGTGCAGCCTGTCAAGGCCCCAACTGGCCCCCAGACCCATTCCCCCAATTCCTGAAAAAGTTTCAGACCCAAAATATAGAACTGTGCATCAGAAGCATGCAGGAAGCATTAGCCTCCATTTTAAGGCAATTGCTTGTTGTTGTTACTTGTCAACAATTTGACTTTGACTTATGGGAATTCTATGAATAAGAGACCCCCAAGACATTATTTTCTTAACAGCCCTGTTAAGATCTTGCAAACACAGGGCTGTGGCTTCCTTGATTGCATATCCACTTGTAATATGGTCTTTCTTTTCTCCTTCTGCCTCCCACTTTGCCAAGTACAATTGTCTTTTCTAATGAGTCGTGTTGTCTCATGATTAGGGGTTTAAATAGCCCCCCTTTTTCAATACTAGAGGGCTTTCAACAACAACAACAACAACAACAACAAATATGTGCATGTGTTGCCAGTGAGGGCCTTTGTGGCTATCCACTCCTACTCTAACTGACTGAACAGCCAGAAGGAGGAATGCTCCTCCATCTTTCCCCAGACAGACAGTATTTCAGACAGAGAGCTGATTTTGTTGCACATAATTTTTTTTCTAGCTGTGGAAAGTCGCAATGATACCAAATCTCTAGTGTGGTAATAGCGGGAGGATTTCTCCTTCAACTAGTGTTTCAATGAAGATGGCTTTGTCTGCCCCATACCTCCACCCCAAGTGGTGAGGATGAAGGGTGGGCAAAGCACAGTGGAGCCTCCTCATTTGAAAAATGGATCTTGGCATTTCTGAGGTTAACTGTGGTCACAGATTCTCTGGCCACACTGCTCACTCTTCCAACTCAGAAGAACATCAACATCTGGGGCAATTCTCATTGTTATCTCTGATGATTTATCAGAAGAAGGGTGAGTGGTAATATCTTGCCTACCAAGTGTCCTAAGAGTTGGATCATGGAAATTTGCTGAATAACTTTGGGCAAGTCATACTCTCAGCCTCAGAGAAAGGCAAGGTCAAACCACGACTGACTGAATCTTGCCAAGTAAACCCTGTGATAGGTTCACTTTAGGGTTAACGTAACTCAGAAACAACTTGAAGATACACAATAATAACAAAAAAAATTGTGATTTGTGGCAGAATTATATGCCATAGTTATATTTTTGAAATGTTCATATTGGTGGCATAATTATTTCTTTCTGGGTTGTGTTTTAGCTAGAGTAGCAATTTACACCTGAAGGAAAGAAAAGTACAAATACAAGATGAGATTTAATGATTATTTTTTAAAAAAAAATCATTTAGAGAATTGTCTTCCACGTTTACCGTTCAATTGGTTTTCTATATGTCTATCTCTGGGAATACTTCTTATAGAATAAGAGAACTGAGAGAGACCTTGAGAATAGAATATAAACCTTCATCTAATTCATTTTTGGATGCAAAAAGGAATGATTTCAGAAGTTTTCTCCCTGTCAGAAGATTATGAGACTTCTTCTGCATTTTGAACTTCAAGACCCCTTTTTGAGACAAATTCATTTATTTTATTTTTTTTAAAAAAAACTTTGCACAGAAAAAAGTATGTTTGGACAAAAAATGCTGTTTTCTGTAAAAAAAAACACAAGTTGGGTTTCAAACAAAGAACATTTTAAAAAGGCTTAAATTACACACACATCTATCAAGGACTAAATACCTTAAGGGCACCAAATCCTGTCTGATCATGGAACCTAAGCAGGATTAGCTTGATTAATACTTGGATGGGAGACCACCAATGAAAACCAGGTGAGAGATATTTCAGAGGAAGGAATGGGCAAAACTATATCTAATTATTCCTTGCTTGAGAAAACCCTTTGAAATTCAAGAGGTTGCCATAAGTTGACAGGTGACGTGAAGGCACACCTACACATACTGTCTAATACTCCATGTGTGGAGACAACCTTTCTAACTGAGGATAAGACATTACAAAGTGTTTTTACATTCCTACACAAAGATCATCCAGTCCGACCCTCTGTCACTGCAGGAATCCACAGCTTAAGCATCCCTGACAGGTGGGATATACTGTTATACAAGTCTCCAATGAATGAAAGTTCACCATCTTCAAGATAGTCTATTCGACTGTTGAACATCTCTTATCCTCAGGAAATCCTTCTTCTTCCTGCTGTTTTGGCAGAGTCTTCTTTCTTGTAATTTGAGTCCACAGAGTCAGCTCCTACTGTCTGAAGCAGAACAACCAGTCACTGTTAAGCTCATATCATCTTACCCTGAAATATTTTAGATGAAAAGTGAGAACACTTTGAAGCTGTTGTCACATAGCACAATGTACTTAACCTCTGTTAGCAGGGAAGAGATGGCATGCAGGTCTAGGGCAAATCAGCACATTGAGACCAACCACACCAGGGATATAAAACAAACTGCAAACTGAACTCACCTTTCACTGTTGGTTTTAAGGCTGTTTATGACACAGGTGTCCTAAAGCAAATTGGACCTTGGAATCTGACATCATTCCTTTCTGTTTCTACAAAGTGGGACATCACCTCTGTTTTTCTCTACTTGCAATGAGTTGTCATGTGGAGCTTGGAAAGGAAATAAAAAATAATTCTCACTTCTGGCAACTTTTAACTCTATAGCTCAAACCTTTGTCTAGTCTAAGCTTCCTTAGCTTCATGTTTAAGGTGCTAAATGTTGGTCTGAATAGTCTGCATGCTTTCTGTAGCTGCACTCTTCTGGCTGTTTCTTCCCTATCCTTATATAATAAAAACAGCAAGGAGTCCCATAATTTCTCAACAAGGCCAGACCAAAAGTTTTTACAATGAAAGGCACCACACACCCCATATACACACCCAAGCAGTCCTAAGGGTATAATGTCAAAAACCAGCTAAGTTAACTTGGTCCTGAAGGCAGAAAATCCCATAAACATTTCTCCTCATCCCTGGCACTTAAAATGTAATAACAAGAAGCTTAATAAGTAATGATTTGATGCTCTTTCATGGTTTCTCAAATATGACTGTTGCACAAAATCCAGTGGCACTGGCTACCGGTTTGTTTTTGGCACAATTCAAAGTGCTGGGCTTGACCTATAAAGCTCTATTCAGCTTAAGTCCAGACTATCTGAAAGTTTTCATGTATCTCCTCATACGAATCTGCAAGAAATGGCAAGATTTTCAGAAGTGCTTGGCAAGGACATGAGACTGACCCTTCTCAGTGGCTGCCCCCACCCTCTGGCTTCCTTTCCTTTCACCAACAGGCAAAGACATTTTTAACGTGAAGTCAAAGGCTTTCATGGCCAGCATCCATAGGTTTTTTTGTGAGTCTTTCAGGCTATGTTGCCATGTTCTAGAAGAGTTTATTCTTAACTCTTCTAGAACATGGCCACATAGCCCAAAAACCTACCAAAAAATAAAGACATTTTGGTTTAAGCAGGCTTTAAATGTATAAGTAGGAGAGCTTCTTTACTGGAAATGTTTTATTTTGTATTGGCTGTTTTTTAATGTTTTATTGGGTGATTTTAATTGTTTTTAAATTTTATTGTAAACATTGTAAGTTTACTGTTTTTACTTGGGTCCCACTTTAGGACTGGCTCAGAACCTTAAAAACTAGCAAGCTTCTTGTAGCATAAGTATGGAGATAAGGCAGATTTGTGCAGGCAGAGAGAAGCCCTGGCAACATCCAATCAGGATGAGTCAAGTGTCAGCCAATGACAGTGGAGTTAGGAATATGTATAAATAGAGTAGGAGAGAGGATATAGTGGTAGTTGTTGTTGACGGTGTTGCTAGTTAGTTGGTTAGGGACAAAAAGTTGCAGTTTTAGTACAACCTGAGGAGTTTTTAAAAGCACCCAACTAGTGAGTTCCCGCGGAAAAATGGGAGTTAAATGTGATTTAAAGTACATTCAAATTTAAACAAAACTTGCAAATTAGGGGAGTTTATCACACCAAATTGCTTCTAAAATGAAATAATGTGAACTTAAGACACAGTTAAAGCAGAGGAAAGCAGCAGCATTTTACTTTCAGGATGTTCCGAAGGTAAAAAGCTGCCCTTTTTCTCCACTTTAACTGCGGTTTAACTTCACATTATTTCACGTTAACTGCGATGTTGTGTGATAAACTTCGGGGATTTCCAGATTTTCTTTGCTTTAAATCATGTTTAACTCCTGTTATCTCGTGGGGTCTCAATAATGTGATAAACTCCATTAAGTGTCCTGCGGAAGTGAAGTGTCAGTTTCTGAGGAGAATAGTAGACAGTGAAAAGTGAAGCACAAACAGTTAATAAAGGTGTAAGAAACAAGATCATAATAAAGATTTTTGAATGGTTTTGGGTTACTGTAACAAACAAATATGAGGACAAGAAACCACAAACTTAACACAGTGTAACAAATAAAGTAGACTAATAGCGTATCAAATGTGAACAACATCCCACACAACAAGTGATACTGTATTTAAGTTAACCTGCAAATAAACTTACTGTATAACGTTTCAATAAATGACTGTTTGGAGTGCTTTCAAAGATACAGTTATACGCTACCAACATTGAGGAAAATATTTTGGTATTAAGCGGCCTAGAGTAGTTTTGAGGGGAAATAGGTCTTCGTCACAGATGGGTGGCAGCTGTGACAAAAGGTGGCAAAGGAGTAAAAGGGTTTTAAAAAGAAAATAAAGAGGTTTGGGGTGGTGCCACTTTGTCACTGTCACAACAAGCTTTTGTGTAACACATCTGCAGCCATAAACCGGCAGGACCTGAGCATGAGACATTGAGGACAGGGGGGCTTGGAGATGTCTCCCCCACAGGGTTGCCATGAGTCAGGGACGATTCAAGGGCAGCAAACACCAACACCACCAAGGGCTTAAAAATGGGAGGCAAGTTAGTAATTTCACCTACCGATACTTGCAAGTACCTTTTTACAAAACAATGAAAGCACAAAATAAAATATTTTAAAATAACAACTGTCATTTGAGGCAGTTTTGCCATTTTGAAAGAAATGGCAAAATAACAAATAAAATACACAGACTCGAGTAACTTTTTCCAAAATTGAATAAATACAATTAATATGTCAAGCAAAGGAAAAAATATGTAAAATCCTACGCGTGAGTAGAAAATTATCCATAACACTTCCAAATATAACCACGTCTGTTGCTGCTGCTGTTGTGTGCCTTCAAATCACTTGCAACGTATGGCAACTCTAAGGTGAACCTATTGTGGGGTTTTCTTCGCAAGATTTGTTCAGAGGTGGTTTGCCACTGTCTTCCGCTGAGGTTGACAACATGCGACTTGACCGGTGGGTTTCATGGCTGAATTGAGATTCGAACCTTGGTCTCTAGAGGCCATAGTCCAGCACTCAAACTACCACATCACAATGGTTCGACACTCTATTTACATTAAAAGCAAAAGTTGTGGAGATATGCTAGAAGATACAGGATCACATCCACTCTCAAAAGAAAATGCAAAACATGAATATCTCCTGTGAGGTATAGATATGCCTCATACCAAACCTAGAGGGTTTTTTTTGGGGGGGGGGGGAGATACTGAGGTGGCCACATTTTCTGCAGCTTCCAAGATGGGCATAATTAGAAAAGGGTTTTAAAAAACAAACACCAAAGCATACTGCTATTATACACATCCAAGAGGGAACCATGACTGAAATACTCGGTAGTATTCTGGGGCCCATTCACCCAGCACAATTATAGCAACATTATTCCACTTTAATTGCCATGGTCTCATCCTATGGAATTCTGGGATTGGCAGTCGAAGAAGGGGCATTTAGTGCCTGACCAAACTACAGATCCCAGGATGCAGCCATGACAATTGAAGTAGAAATATTGTGCTTTAACCGTGTCATGTGAATGAGCCCCTGAGTACTGTACCTTAAAAGGATGTTCCAGAAATTGAAAATGTGCAGACAAGGTTAACCAAAAGTCTGAAGCAGCTCACTTATGAAGAGTGTACAATGTTTAGCACTGGGGGAAAAGGTATGTAGAGGGAGATATGACAGAAAGATGAAAGATAGAATCACACCTCTCCCATAACTACGTAGCTGATGAAGAAGCAAAGGTTTGGGGAAAGTGCAGACCTCTTCCCTTGTCTAGTTAACCAACAATAAAAGATGTAGTGTATTTCCCTCTTTCTGGGAGAAGTCCCACATATTCTAAGTAAAAACGAAAGAAAATACACAAAGAATTCAAAAAAAGGAAAAAGGGACCTCTATATTTGTGTTCCTTGTTAATATGAAGCTTCTATATCATTTGAACATTTTCCCTTTGCTTCTGTCATACTTTGGCTGAGAACTGTCCCAGTGAAAAACTTTTTCTCTGATAATTGATCAGGCTATCACTATAATTACAGAATCAAAAAGGATGTTTGATATTTTTCAGGAACTAAAGGCTTACGCATAACAAATTAATGTACAATACATTCTTCTTCTGCCTATATTATGCACACTTAAATCACTTGGAGGACTGCCTTGGAGAGTGGTAGTCACTCCCTCAATGGAAAGTGCGGGGGTTGGATGGCCAATTCTCAGAAATGCTTTACATTGGATTCCTGCCCTGGCAGATGTTAGATTAGATGGCCCTTGGGATCCCTTCCAGCTCTGTAATACTGTGACCTAGATATGAGGATTAGTGACCCAAAGGCCTGAAGTATAGAGAAACTAGAATCAGAGCATATACAGAGTTCAAATAAAAATTACAGGAATAATTGGAAGTGGACATTGCTCACTGCAAGGATGTCTATGGAGTATATCACACAGAGCTTTTGGGTGGTTTTCTGGCCCAGTTCCGGCTCATTTCCGACCTGAATGCACTTCCAGTGATACAGTTTTATGTCGTAAAATGAATGTGTTATCAGATGCCATTGATTTCTATGGGAGCTCCTTGTGAGGTGCTTCAGCCGTGTTTCCGAAGTGACCCCTCATTTTGGTAAAACCGGTAAAAAAGGAACCTTCACAGAATTCACTCTTACCTCTGAAAGCTGTTGGACTGATAAAACCTATCTTTCCCTTCCAACTCTTGAGATTTCATTATCCTACCCAAGCCTGGCTGCTCACATTTGCGTGGCTAAGGATGCATCGACACTGTGGAAACAGCGCAGTTTGACACCACTTTAAGAGCTGTCGCTCCATCCAGTGGACTCCTGGGATTTGTAGTTTTACAAGCTCTTTAACCCTCTCTGCCCAAAAGTGATGGTGCTTCACAAAACTACCAATCCCCATGATTCGGTAGGAGAGAGCGATGGCAGTTAAAATAGTGTCAGGCTGGATTAGTTCGACAGTATAGATACACTCTTAAGTATTTCATTGATAAAATTTGGTTCCAAACAAAAAAGGGGAAAAGAAGATTTAAACATCAGGCTTAATTATTTCCAAAACAACTAGCAAAGCCTTCTGGCTTACCATATGAGCTATTTGCCATAATTGGAATGCATAGGTAATGGCAAAAAAGAACGTTTGCTGATATACATTCCTATTCCCCTCCAACTATGCTCTGACTGTGTGGGGGAGAGGCTTGTATACCCTAATGAAATTGTGAGCTATGCTGGTGGTGGTATAATAGCCACCGGTAGGGCCTCCCATGCCAGACAGGTCACAACTGAAGGGTCTGACCAAGAGTGCCAAAGGGCAGGATGGTCTCTCTAGCCTTATGGCAACCATCCTAGGAGAAGGAAAACTCTAATCCCAAACCCGGGCAGATGGTGCTCATCTAACCCTGTAAGGTCAACCATCTAAGAGAAGGAAACTCTAATCAAACCTACGACCTGAGGACCTCGCTGCCACCATCCAGGCTTGCCAAGGCCTCAGCAGTCGAACCTCTGGTTTAAAGGGTGAGGCCAGTTCTGTGCACGCTGCGCTCCACCAGAAAAATCCGTTGCACAGGCTCAAAGGATACATCCAACATCATCAACGCGCTTGTAGAAAGCACGGATGAGTCCTTCCTGAATCTTCGTTCGCGAAGTAAAGCCAAGAAGAAGAAGAACGATATACATAATTCTACAAGCAGCCTGCTACAACATTGCAGCGTCTCTAGAAAAAGGGTATTGGAGATTAGTTGCCATACTGGAATCACATACCTTCCAGATGTCCTGAACTGACAGGGGAAGTCCCAATTAATCCTCTGTTATCCATTATTTTAAAATGCCCCCAGTCTAAAATGCCCCGGTTTCTCTCTCCTCCTTTCCCATGGTCCTCGGCTTACTTCAGTTGCTACAAATTGAGGTCAAAATGCAAAAGTAGATTGCATTCCGTTTTTTGTGGGTTTTTCAGGCTATGAGGCCTAGAAGAGTTCTAGAAGAGTTCATTCCTGACGCTTCACCAGCATCTGTGGCTGGCATCTTCAGAGAGGATGCCAGCCACAGATGGTGTCAAAACATCAGGAATAAACTCTTCTAGAACACTTCTAGGCTGCATAGCCCAAAAAAAAACACACAAAAAAAAAACTATGGATGCTGGCCATGAAAGCCTTCCGTTTTATTGTAGATTGCACTCAGTTAACTCTGCTGTGGGGAGAAGGAGGAAGGGGCAAGATCTTCCCTTGCCCATAGGGTCAGGCAAAAACAAACTGCTACAGTTTCTCCTAGCTTGTCCGTTCTTCCTTATGAGTAACTTTTGCCATCTTGACTCAGGAGTGCTTGGATTTTGAATCCAGGTCTCCAGAGTCGCAAAAGTTACTCATAAGGAAGAATGGACAAGCTAGGAGAGACTGCAGCAGTTTGCTTTTGCCTGACCCTATGGGCAAGGGAAGATCTTGCCCCTTCCTCCCTTCTCCCCACAGCTGAGTTAACTGGCTCTCAAAATAAATCATACTGAAGGTCATAGACTTATAAATAAAATGCCTATGCCAACATAGCAGCATGCTCAAACTGTTTGGAACAGTATAGCAGCTTTCACCAAGGAACTGTATAAATATACAACTTAAGTAGTGAGGATAACCACCTGTTGCAGCAGTGGAAAGGAATACTCTCAAGAAAAACCCACTGGGTGATCTTGACCAAGTCACAGGCTCTCAGCCTCAGGGGAAGGCAATGGCAAACCTCCTCTGAACAAATCTTGCCAAAAAAACCCAGGATAGGTTTGTCTTAGGGATGCCAAAAGTCGGAAACGACTTGAAGGCACAGAAGAAGAAGAAGAAGATGTTGGACTGCATGGGCTTAGTGGTCTTTTACAACTCTATGATCCTATGAAAGTTATTACCTAATTGAGTTGCAAATAAGTCATAAGTCAGAAATGACTTGAAGGCACATAACAACAATTTATTTCTGTCTTATTCATGATCTTTGTGGCCAAAAAAAAAAAAAAAAGCCTTTTCATAGCATTAGGCGTGTAATTTTCACTTCAAGGTAGTTGAGGAAGTCAGAAAGATGCAAAGGAGACTATAAATTTCTAGAATGATCAATCCTATGATTCTATGGACTACAGCTATTATTTTTGACTCTGCAGTTTACAGTTTTTGACTCTGTGGGTCCCTTCTGGGAGAAAAGCAGCATTCAAATGAAATAAATAAATATATGAATAAATATAACATATCTAATGCCACATCAGCAGATTTGTTGCTTGCCAAAAGAGGACCTATTTCCTTTTAATATTCTGTCCCTGTGTTTGTACAAAGCAGAAATATGACAAGAATGCTCTTGCCAGGGCTCTCTAATTCAAAGAAAATGAAAGTCTCCAGCACTGCCCCTGAATTTTTGCAAATCACAGAAATGCAGGGGGAGGAAGCACATAATAATGTGTTTCCTCCCAACAGCCATCGCAGAACTGAAAATATTCCTACGCTCTTGTCTGTGAGCCATTATACAGTCGGCCCTTCTTATACACGGATTTGTTATACACGGATTTAAGCATACACGGTTTGAAAATGTTCCAAAAAAGTATAAATTTACCTTGATGTTCCATTTTTTATTAGGGACACCATTTTGCTATGTCATTATACTTAATGGGACTTGAGCATACACGGATTTTGTTATACACGGGGGATCTTGGAACCAAACCCCAGCGTATAACAAGGATTCACTGTATTTTGTGGGATTCATTTGGTCTGATTTCCACATTGACGCTCACTTCATTCCAGCACAATGACACTCACTTCCACAGCACTCTGTTAGTAGATTGCATCGGTGTTACTCTGCCACTTTCTGTTCTCAGTCATCTATCAGCTCTGGTCCAATCTAACTCAAATGTGTTCTCTGACTGACATTGTTATAGCCCATAAATTACTATATCAATAATATGGATTTAAGAACGCTATTGTGTCTGTCCACTTGAGAGCAACTGCTCTTTTTAGTCTAGAAAAGTTAGAAGAAGGGAAAAAAATTCATGGCATTGCAATTTGGGAGAAATTCATTGTTTATGATGAAGAAGAAGTAGCAGACCTCTTACAACTGCTCTTGGACAACTGGCTGAATTCACCAGTTTGCTCTTGTTGTGTGCCTTCAAGTCATTTCTGACTTAAAGCAACCTTAAGGCAAACCTATGATGCGGTTTTCTTGGCAAATTTCATCAGAAAGGTTTTTCATTGCCATCCTCTGAGGCTGAGAGAGTGTAACTTGTCCAAGGTCACCCAGTGGGTTTACAGGGTTGAGCCAGGATCCGAACCCTGGTTCCCCAGTGTCCTAGTCCAACACTCAAATCACTTTGTCATTCTTGATTCCAGGCTGGATTCCTGTTTTTACATGCATCTAAACACAGAAACTCACTGGGCGACCTTGGGCAGGTCACACTCTCTCAGCTTCAGATAAAGGCAAAAACAAACCTGCTCTGAGAAAAATTTGCCAAGAAAACCCCATGAAAGAGTCTCTTTAAGGTCACCACAATTTGGACATTTTTGTAAAGGGTGCTCAACAATGGCTCCCTTTCATCCTGGAGAGAAGTGACCAGTGGGGTCCCACAGGGCTCTGTCCTGGGGCCAGGGCTATTCAACATTTTTATCAATGACTTGGAGGACAAAATTGAGGGCATACTTATCAAATTTGCAGATGACACCAAATTAGGAGGAATAGTTAATACTCCAGAGGACAGGATCAAAATTCAAAATGACCCGAATAGACTAGGAAGCTGAGCCAAAGCTAACAAAATGAAATTTAACACGGAGAAATGTCAGGTACTTCACTTAGTGCAAAAGAGAAAGCTAAATATCTCACAAAATTACAAATCCCAGAATTCCATAGCATTTAGCCATGGCAGTTTAAGTAGTATCAAACAGCATTAATTCTGCAGTATAGATGCAACCATACATGGTTCATAAGCTTTCCAATTAAACTTCTGTTTTCCACCAACTGTACATATTTCTTTAATAGCCCATTTGACTGGTATTTGTGGTTTTGAGTGTGCATTTACCCACCCACCCACCCCCCATGAATGTTGCAGACTGTGGCTCATTGTCAGATACAACTTCATCACGTCTTCCGTGTCTTTCTAGAATTGATTTGGTGGCGAGGACTACTGCCTTCACTTGCTATCTGGTCACCATACCTTCTCTAGATATTGTCTCTAATAGTCCTAAATAAGCAAATAGTTCTCTTGGTCCCATGTGAACAAATCAGTTCCATTTGGCTACCAAGGGCAGCATAAATGTCCACATACAGAGTTACACATTGGTTGTGCTACACAAACCATATGTCATAGGGTTTTGTTATTGTTATATGTTCAAGTTTTCTCTTAGGGTTATGGCAACTCTAAGGTGAGAATATCGCAGAGGTATCTTGGGAAGATTTCTTTTGAGGGGGGTTGTAATTGCTTTCATCTGAAGTTGAGAGTGTGTGACTTGGCCAAGGACATCCAGTGGGTTTCCATGGCTGAGTGGGAATTCAAACCTTGCGAGTCAAAATGCTGTAGTAGGCTTTTTGTTTCCCCTTTCATTTTTTTTCTGTTATGAAGAAGAAAAACAGTTGCTGCAAGCTCCCCTGCCCTACTTTTCTTATCAAGGTGGTAAGGCCACTCATCACATCTTCAGATAACTGGAAACCTTCTGCATGTTTTCCCCCTTTCTTGGCACAGGTAGCTACTTTAGAGAAAATGTAGAAAAGAATCTGAAGCAGATTATTTTCTGCTGATATAACTACAGTACAAATATCTAGCGATAACATTAACCAACACAAATGTCATCATCAGTGGTGTTGGTACTGAACTTAATTCTGGAGAAAGTTTTTTTTTTAAGTCTTGCCACACCAGAAATGTTGGCAACGATAAAAAAACCACCAAAAAAACCCTTTAAGTCAACAGAACTCTTTGGTTTTACAATCCCACAACATTCTGTTCCCCATTCCACAATGTTCTATTTTCAGACTGCTGTTTCCAGGCAGCCACAAACTATTTGAATGGGCCTACAGTGTTTCCAGACTCCCAGCCTCACCCCAAGGAAACCAACCAATTGTTTGTGATATTTGTGGAAATCATAACTACAGACCTATCTTTGATGCCTTCTCCAGAAGCCTATATAAACCCCACTGTCTACTTCATCAGCATGAAAAGGTGAATTGGTTAACCCCATTTGTGCAAATTCCATATGACATAGAGAAATAAATGTGCTTTCATAGTAGAAATGGGACAAAAGTCCCAAGCTGCCATTATGGTCCTGCTTGTGTTTTTCAAATGTGTGACAAACTACATCTCCACACACAGTATCACTGGATACAGCATATCTGCCCCATATGCAAGCTTGGCTTCCGCAGCTGTAAGCTCATGCAGATGGCAAGCCCTGGGTGTTACAATGGTGCATGTGCTGCGCCGCATGAAGGAGTGTGCAGCAATTGAAACGGACAAGACTTAAGATCCTGCATTTTTTGCCATGGGGAAGGGGGGGGGGTCCAAAATGGATCCCCCATGTATACAAAGAGTCCACTGTACTATGATCTCCTTTCCCTTAAACATGTTCAGCTAATGGCTTTCTCTCAAAATCCCAGGATGCATTATGCTACTTGTGTTTCTCAGTAGGATTTCTTCACTGGTGTTTCCCCCACATGCCTACCAATTTCCCTTTCTTGAACAAACATCTCTATTTCTCTCATAAAATTATTAAAGTCCAACCAGTGAAAAGAGAGGCACCAAGTGAAACACTCACCACAGTTCAGCAATGAAGCACACAGCTGCATACTTGCTCACCCATCTAGAAAACAAGTCTCTCAGTCTTAGGTAAACAGCACCAAGCACTGCATAAATATATGAATTTGTGTGTGAAAGAAGGGAAGCATAATGTGTACTCACTGGAAAGATTTCCAGTCTTAGAGTACTGTCTGAATTCAGGAGCTACCCTGCTTCCCTAGCCAATTAGGAATATCTCAAGGAGAGTGGCACTACTGGAGGGGAAGATTAGACTTTTTCTATGTGAGATTATTTCAAAGCCTTGGCACCCAAATCTACCCATTCTCACATGGTACCCACAGCTGTGACATTACAAGGTTTCATCCCGAGTTTACAGTCTTGGTCCTGAAATCACAATGAATGGGATGCTGTTGCACTAGTGACAGTTCTAACAACTACAGGGTAGCCTTCATCCAGAATATATATCCTGGAACCTGGAACCATTACAGCTTTTTCCTTATTATATACGTGAGAATGGGAACAGTAGTCTTAGAGTTGCCACATTTAGTTCCATCTCCAGCCTTGAGATTTCATGACCAAAACCTGTGACCAAAGAATGGTCCCTGGTGACATTACATGGGATGGGGGCCTAGTGATGTCATTGAGCATGATACATTTAGGGTTGCCATAACCCCCCTGGGGCCGTGACCAACCCAATTTTTGGCCACTTGGCATGGTCATGGCACGGTTTGGCTCTTTGCCCTGGGTTGAGCTGGTTGTCACCGCCGCAACAACCACGGCTGTTCTGCAGCCGCCGCCGCCATTGCTGCTGCGGCTGCTGCTGCAGCCTTTTCGCTGCCTTCCTCGCTTTGCCCTGGCCCTGCGTGCTCTTGCAGGAGCTCCTGCCCTTCAGGCTGGCTGGCCAATGGCTGGACAGCCCTCCCCTGCTGCAGGAGCCTGTGACTGCTAGCAGGAGGCAGGGCTGTTCCAGCTCCACTCTCCCCATTGGCCAGCAAAGAGGAGTGTCCCCTGGTCCCTGGCGCGGGCCGAGGGCAGCAAAGAGCCTTGCCGCAAGCTATCTCTCTCCTCCCCTCCCCTATTTTTTCTTCTCTTCTTTCTTCTTTTTTCCTCCTCCTCCTCCTCTTGTTTTCTTCCCCTCCTTCTCTTCTTCTCTCCCCTCCTCTCTTCTTTTCTTCCCTTTTTCTGTTCTACCCCTCTTCCTCCTCCTCCTCTTCTTTTTATATTGTTCCCTATTCTTCTTTCTCCTCCTTTTCTTCTTTCTCCTTCCCTTTCCTTTTTCTCCTCCTCCCCCCTTTCTCCTTGGCTGCTGCTTGGGGGACGCTGTCTTCCAGGCCCCAGGGAGGCCTTGAAAGCGGCGTCCTCCAAGCCTTCCCTGGGGCTTGGGGGACGCTGTCTCCCAGGCCCCAGGGAGGCCTTGGACAAGGTTTTAAAATGTAGGACCTTTTTTTTTAATTTCCTATCAAGGAAATAAAAAAAGGTCCTACATTTTAAAACCATGTCCTACATTTTTCCCAGTTTGGAGGCCCTCAGGGATGGCAACCCTAGATACATTACATATCAACGACAGTTGCTGAAAGTGTATCATTCATTTTTTACAAACAAACAAACAAACAAACAAACTCTAACAAATGAGTATGTATAAATGTGTGTACAAATACATACTTTTCAAGGAAGTGCCCCCACCTTGAGATTCTTCCCCCTTCCATTGAGGGCTGGGCGAGATAGTTCAGATCCTGAAACTGAGTGCCAGGCCCTGATTACTGGAAGCCCTGAGTGATACAGGCAAGGAAAGTTATAAGATGGATAAGCTGGGCTGGTGTGTGTGTGTGTGTTATTCTTTATGAACTACAGCAACTATTTCATTTATCTCAGTGCGCACAAAGCAGCATAAGGCATATTAATAGAGATAATGCATGGTTGAAAACAGTCGGGGGGGGGGGGAGGAGATCAGCTTTTAAAATCTAACACAAGAAAGGCTATTTGCAAGGAGTAAAAGGTTAGTGCTGTTCTGCCCTCAGCACTTGCCTCCCAGCAACTGTCTGTGTTTCTTCTGCCAATGTGTCTCCAGCTCCTGGGAGCACGTGAGCTGGCTGGGTATAATCCCATATTACAAGGACTCAGCCTCCATGTGAGGGTCAGGCATCTGACTGTGGCAGCTGCCAAAAAAGAGAGATTAGACTATGTTCCTGGGTGAAGCAGGCAGCCTCTCAAGGCAGCATTGCAGACCAAAGGGCAAAACCTTGCAGGGCAACACAAAACAAATCTGGAGTTTGAAAGGAAAGTGGGAGGAGACGCTAAAGGAAAGCAACAAGAGGCATATCTAATTGGGAGCTGTATAATGAAAAGGTTGGAACTAGAACGCCAAATGTTTAAGAGAGCTGTGCTATACTTTATTGAGTTTCGATTTATATTGTATTTTTCTGTCACAAACAGGAATCATCCACAAGAAGGGCTGCCACAATTTACAATGGACTTTATCACACCGGGCTTAAAAGGTGGAAAAAGAACAGGATAGCAGTATCTGTCACACAATGCTATGTCTTTTCAGTAGCTGGTCTGGTGTTCATCTGCTGCTGGACTTTTTATGGATGGGCAAAACTCATCAATGCCCTGCAATCACACTGCTTTTTCACTGCTGAATGAGTGTGATAAGTTCCTTTAAAGCAGTTCTGATACACTGGCAGTCATATGGTCTGAGTGGGCACAATTCTGCCCCCTCCCTCTCCCCCGTCTGTTATTGTTCTTTTCTTTTTTTCAATATCTTTTCATTTTCTTTTTTACCTTATAGATTGCAGTGATCATGCAATTGCACTAAAAATAAATGAAAATGAAAATAAACACAGAGCAAAAAGCCTGCTGGGAAGGGATTAGGGCAGGGACGCAAGGAGTGTGAGGAAGGCAGAGGCTGGAACAGAAGCAGCAGCATCACACTTTTGAAGAGCTGTGTGATAGTAATTGTCCCCAGTCCAGTAATTTTGCATTTGCTAGACTAATGAGATTGTAGCACCTTAAGACCCTGGTTTGATAAAGTCTCTTGAATTAGTTTTTTGTGGGTTTTTCGGGCTATGTGGCCATGATGTAGAAGAGTTTATTCTTGACGTTTCGTCAGCATCTGTGGCTGGCATCTTCAGAAGATGCCAACCACAGATGCTGGTGAAACGTCAGGAATAAACTCTTCTACAATATGGCCACATAGCCCGAAAAACCCACAAAAACTATGGATGCTGGCCATGAAAGCCTTTGACTTCTCTTGAATTAGTACAAATTTGTTGTTAACTGTCCTTGAGCAAGCTCCAATTGATGGTGACCCTGTGGGTGAGACATCTCCCAGCCCCCAATCATCCACTGCTCTGTTTAAGTCTTGTCAATTCAGGCCCATGACCTCCTTGATTGTGTCCAGCTATCTGACATGCAGTCTTCCTTTCTTTCTACTGTCTTCAACCTTTCTTAGCATTATTGTATTTTCTAATGAGTGAGTCACACCTTCTCATGATGTGGTCAAAGTACAACAGACATTATCTTTGCTTCCAGGGAGATGTTTGGTCTGATCTGTTCTAGGATCCATTTGTTTGTCTTTTTAGCTGTCCACGGTATCCTCAGCACTGTTCTCCAGCACCATAGCTCAAACGAGTTGATTTTATATAAAGTGAATAAATGAAGCAAAAACAAAACAAAACCTTTCAAAACAATTTAAAACACAGCAATAAGTTTTTTAACAACAAGACAAAGAAGATGAAGACAAAGAAGAAGGAGGAGAATACGGCATCTATCCATAAAATTCTCTTCTGCAACAAGTAAGATCAGTTGTCAAGGTCCTTCCAGGATGAAAAGGTAATTGCAGAAAGACAAGATGGATGAAGCAAGCCCAGCATCCTTTGTTAGGGAGTTCTAGAGGGTGGCAATGGCCACTGAGAAAGGTGTTTCTTCTATACTTCCGCTTGACATAATCCTGTCATAGGACCAGGAGAAAGACTTCCCCTGAAGAGTTTGATTTGCTCATCAGGCTTGTATGAGGAGATCTGGTTCCTTTTTGAAAGGCTGAACAGTGGCATACCTAGTACGAGATGAAAATTGGTGCAGATCAGTTTTTAACACTCCACTCCTCCCTACAACAAAATTATTTTCCATAATGATCATGAGATGAAATGAATAATAATTGCCAGAAAAGAAACACAGTGAAAAATTCAGTTTTATTGAACTTTGTAAATACAATTGTGCCAGTAAAAAATAAATAAACCGTAACCCTACCTTTGTAATTGCTTCCCTGCCTTTCTTTCATTCCAAGTCTTTGCTATTGTTCTGTGAGTAGAATGATGTCATCTAAATCTCTTGGTGTTTCTTCCTCCAGTTTTTACTTCTCTTTCTTCCAAGTCTAATCCATCTTTTTGTATGAAACGTTTAGTGGATAAACCAAACAGGGTGATAAAATGCAGCCTTGCCTGGCCCCCTTGCCAATGACAAAATATTCTCTGTATTCTGACTTGACAGTGGCCTCTTGTCCTGTGTATAAGCTACACACCAGGACAATAAAGATTGTTGTGGTACTCTCATTCTTTAAGAGTGATCCATAGTTTTTCATGACATACAGAATCAAAAGCTTTGCTACAATCTATAAGGCACAGTTTGATTTTTTTTTAAAAAAAATTCTTTGGTGCACTCCATTATCTAATATATGTTTGCAATATGGTCCCTTGTGCCTCTTTCTTTTCTGAACGCAGCTTGAATATCTGGCATTTCTCATTCCATAGATGGTAAAAATCTTTGTTGTAGAATTTTGAGTATCGTTTTGCTTGCACTGGAGATTAATATAATGGCTTTGTGATTACTGTAATCCCTGGTGTCCCCTTTTTGGGAAATTGGAATGCATATTGAGCATTTCCAGCCTGTGGGCCACTAGTTTGTTTTCCATATTTGTTGGCAGATTTTAGTTAGAATTTGAGTGGATTTTATCTCTGTAGGTTTAAATAGCTATATTGCTATGCCATCAGTTCCTGGTGATTTATTTTTCCCAATTCCCTTGAGTGCAGCTTCACTTTCTAAAATTGTGGGTTCATCTTCAAAAAGTTCTTCTTTGAATATATCTGTCATCCTTTAATCTCTTTAAGATAGTTCTTCCATGTATTGTTTTCCATTGGCTTTTTTTTAACACTGTAGACCTTGTAAAACTACAAGTCCCAAGATTCGATAGGATGACGCTACAGCAGTTAAATTGCATTATTTGCCAGCCTTTTCTTCCAAAGAGTGCTGGTGCTTCACAAAACTACAGCTCCCAGGATTTTGTAAGGTGGAGACATGACTGTTAAAATGGTGTCAGACAGCATTATTTCTACAGTGTAGATGCATCCCAAGACCCTTTCTGTAGCTCCCACATGGTTGAATCCTGCAAACACTTATCTAGGAGTAAAGCTTACTGAATCCATGAGACTTGAGCTGCATCCACACTGCAAAATTAAAGCAGTTTAACTCCACTTTAAGTGCCAGGGCTCAAAGCTATGGAATTCTCGGATTTGTAGTTTTGTGAGATATTTAGCCTTCGCTGTCAGAAAGCTCTGGTGCTACAAAAGCTACAAATCCCAGAATTCCACATCATTGAGCCATAGCAATTAAAGCAGTGTCAAGCTGCTTTAATTCTGCAGCATGGCAGCAGGCTTGATTCTGAGCAGGCATTTACAGGACTATTCTGTAAAGCTGCAATTGTGCACCCATTCATTTTAAAGTAAGCTTCACTGAAATCAATGAAATTTATTTTTAAATAAAAACACATAGAATTGCACCACAAATTAATCCAGCAATCTGATTATGCTGGAGAAAAGGTCCCGTTCAGGTTTATAATCATGTCAGTGTGAGAACAACTCCATTTGCAATCCTAATCCTCATCTTGCAAGAGAGCCAATATTTCTTGCACAGATAATGCAGGAGCAAGATACATTATCAGGCTTCCAACCTTGCTACTGATTGACTGATTGATTGATCAATCGATTAAGGTGTTGACAGGGATTACATAATATAAACAATACACCGCCTGACAGGACATTTAAAAAATCTTTTTCAATACAAAGTGTTTTATGGGTAAATGGAGATTAAGATCTTATTTTGTTTAAATGCACTCTTTTAAACTAAAAGGGAGGGCACTGCTGCCAGTCAAATAATAAGCTTATTTCTTACATCACACTTTATTTGCAGCATACAGGATAGCTAATGGCTGCTGCTTATCTAAGGACAGAAATGTGAAACCAAGGACACTGAGCACAGTGAAAATCTTCCTACCACCAGTAGCTTTGCTATTGAATCATGCCTATGAAATTACATTTGCCCTGAAGACCATGGAGAGGAGAAAAAATGTATATAGATTTGTGTCTAGCTGTAATTGTGTAAAGGTATAATGCTTCTTTCCAAATGCAGTCAATTAAACTGTAGCAGTCCAACAAAACTGATCAACTAGACATTTTAACTACATCTAATCTGGAAAAAAGCATTATCAGGAAAGAAACATTATTCCACGCCATCACCAGCTCCAGGGGTTCCTGGGTGTAAGGGATTATTTTGACCCATTTCCATCTTGTTTCATGTCTGGCTATGGGACAGAGTCAGCTTAGGTTGCCTTAGATTACCTACACTGGTCCCTGTTGGTTCTTCTGCACCTCTTGACAGCTTTCAGTACTTTCAATACTTTCCATACTATCAGCCACAGTAGAAGAACTGAGGACTTTATCACACTAGGCTTGAAAAGAAGTCCAGATCACCATGATCTATCAGTTGCTGGAATGCTTCTTCTTATTGATGGTCAAAACCCATCAATTTCTCCCAATCGTGTTGCTTTTCCACTGTTGATGCACATGCAGTAAGTCCCTGCTGAAGCAGTTTCAATATGGGGGCAGTCACATGGTCATAGAATCATAGAATGATAGAATCATAGATTGGAAGAGACCGCAAGGGCCATCTAGTCCAACCCCCTGCCATGCAGGAAATCCAAATCAAATCATCCCAGACAGATGGCCATCTAGCCTCTGTTTAAAAACCTCCAAGGAAGGAGATTCCACTACACTCCAAGGGAGTGTGTTCCACTGTTGGACAGCTCTTACTGTCAGGAAGTTCTTCCTAATGTTGAGGTGGAATCTCTTTTCTTGTAGCTTGCATCCATTGTTCCAGGTCCTAGTCTCTGGAGCAAGTGAAAACAAGTCAGCTCCCTCCTCCATATGGCAACCCTTCAAGTATTTAAACAGGGCTATCATATCACCTCTTAACCTTCTCTTCTCCAGGCTGAACATCCCCAGCTCCTTAAGTTGTTCCTCATAGGACATGGTTTCTAGACCTTTCACCATTTTACTTGCCCTCCTTTGGACATATTCCAGTTTTTCAACATCCTTTTTAAATTGTGGTGCCCAGAACTGGACACAATATTCCAGGTGGGGCCTGACCAAAGCAGAATAGAGTGGCACTATTACTTCCCTTGATCTAGATACGATACTTTTACTGATGCAGCCTAAAATTGCATTGGCATTTTTAGCTGCCGCATCACACTGTTCACTCATGTTCAGCTTGTGGTCTACTTGGACTCCCAGATCCCAAGTGGTCTAAGTTTGTGTGATTCTACTCCTTTCTTCCTCTTCCCACCACTATTCCCAAGCAGGCTGTTTTTCTTATTTTCTCCAATTTCTTTTCTTTTCTTTATTTTTTACTTAACAAATCGCCACAATCATGCAATTGCATATAAAAATAAAAAATAGACTCAAAGGCATGCTAGGAAGAGGTTAAGGGACAAGGTGGCTGGATGACAGAGGCCAGTGGACAGAAGGCAGAGGCTGGAACAGGAGCAGCACCATAGCAATTTTGAGGAGCTGTGCGATAATAACTGTCTCCAACCCAGTGTGATTGGGTTTCCTAGACTAGCATTATTGTGGCACCTTATGAGCCTGGTGTGATAAAGTACTGCATCACCTCAGTGGGATATGACTTAGGGCTGCCATTTGTTCTGGAAAACCTGGAAAATCTGCACTGAAGGGATTTAAAAATGTCCTGGCCAGATAGGTCAATTGAAGGAATAAATCCTGGATTTCTCAATTGTCAATGGGCAGTTTTAAATATATGGCAGTGGTGATGAAGCAGGAAACCATGCAATAGGACTGGCACTAGTGGGAGCTGCATCATGTCCCACAGGCTCCAGTTGCTATTGCACAGGAATAGCATTGCCACCTATTTTTCTATTCCCTCCCCATTCACCCAACAGGCCCAGAATGCTGGAAAGGAAAGGAGGCAAGCAGAAATGGCCTTGTGTTGTATGGTGATGCTTGGAAGCCTTCCTTTCTTCATGCCAGCTAGGGAAGAAAAGAAGAAGAAAAAGAGCTCTTAGCTTGGTACTAGTACTGAGGTTGATACATAATGGTAGAAAAAGTGCAATGATTAATGCATAAGCAAAATGCAAATTAATAATATGCACAATTATAATTTGCCTGATATGCAAATTAGATGCCAAGATATGAGGGACTGGAATATGGCAGTGGTTCCATTTCTTCTTGAGTGGGTAAAACCAGAAGGAACTGCTTTGAAATTCTTATTTGGCTCCTTAGCCGTTTGCCTGTGGGGTCCCTCAGGGCTCTGTTCTGTCCCCCATGCTACTCAACATCTACATGAAACAGCGGGTGAGGTTATTCAGTTAGGGTTTAGTACAACCAGTATGCTGATGACATACTGGTTGAACTATTTCTTCTTTCCACCTTTCTCCAAGAAAGCTGTTTTGGCCATAAACAAATGTGTGGCATCAGTAATGGATTGGATGAGAGTGAACAAATCAAACCTTAATCCAGACAAGACAAAGGTGCTCCTGGTCATTTAAAAGGTAGATCAAGGTATGGTGATTCAGTCTGTTTTGAATTGGGTTACATTCCATGTGAAGGTGTAGATTTGTAGTCTGGCTATTCTCCTGATGTTTATCACACTATGCTCTTAAAGAGGTACTATTCCAGTGTGACTCCTCTAGTAGCCTCCTGTTGCATGCTGGGATTGGCAGTTTTAAGGAGCTGAACTTCTCTGCCTGAGAATTCTAAATACCCCTCCTTAAAACTGCCAATCCCAGCATGCAACAGGAGGCAGCTAGAGGAGTCACACTGGAATAATACCTCTTTAAGAGCTCATCTGATAAACATCTCAGCCTTGAGCCTGGAGGCCCAGGCTTCTACAGTGTCCAGTAGTCCTTTTTCATATTCAAATGTACCAACTGTATCTTTTCCTTAAGATGCCTGATCTGGTCATGCTGGCACAAATCTTAGATAAGTCCCATTACAATAACAGTCTAGATATGGGTCTGATGAGTGTTTGGAAACTTCAGCTGCATCCAGGCTGTTAACTGGTTCAAGGTACAGGGACCATACAGTTCCCCTGCTACAACAGCGCCAATGACTCCATTCTTTTTCTGGGCACAATTCAAAGTAAGCTACAAAGCTACAGTTATAAAGCTATAAAGCTGTGAGCTATAAAGGCCTATACAGTTTAGGCCCAGGCTATCTGACAGATCACATTTCCCATATGGCCCTGTCTATGCCCTGAAATCTTCAGGAGAGCACTCTCAGTTCCAACACAGACACTGCTGGTCGGGATGAGGACCTCCTCATTTCTAGGCTCTTCCTAGAGAAGCCAAAATGGCCCCTTTCTTGCTGTCCTTCCACTGGCAGGCAAAGACTTGAGCAGGCCTTCTGTCTCATATTTTATTTTATTAATGCTCTTGAGCAACAGTGAACAGGACACTGACCCCCTTCAGAGATTTTTGCAGGTGAAACAATTAAAGGGGCTGGGAGGCAGCAGTCTAGAAACAGCCTGCACCATGGTTATTGGTGGGTTCCCTCTCCTACAGAAAGTAAAATAATGCCATCTCATGTGGGTTCATTTTCTATGCATAAATCATCTGAAGAGGCGGTATCAGTGATTTCACAGCAATTAGAAATGCCCTCTACAGCCTAAGTCCAAGCTATCTTGAGGGCTGTATCTCCTTATGTGGCTCCTTGGGGGAAGCCCTTCACTCAGTCACATCACCTTCACAGGAACATCTGATAGGAACAGGAGAGCGGGTCTTCTGGGTTATGGAACTGTAGCCCTAAGGAGACTAGTATGGCAAATGAAAAACTGACTGTTCCAAAAGGCTTTTAGAAACTGACTGCAAGGGCATTTAATAGTTTATTCTGACCTGTATCATTTGTTCTTATGGCAAATTTATTTTAAATGGTTTCAATTCTATGGATAGTTTCATTGTATTTGAACAATGTTGCCTATGTTTTTACTTACATCTTTGTACATGTTTTTATATGTATTAGCTTTGATTTCTGGAAGCTATCTTGAGTCCCAGTTCTGGAAAAAAGGCAGACTGCAAATGAATGCTGATGAGGGGGGGGGAGGATTAGGGGGGATAGTTTCATTATATATCTATTTTTTTAAAAAAAAAATTAAATGTGTTGACGTTGACCTTCAAAATTCTACATGGCTTGAGGCTCAAGTATCTCAAGAAATGTCTGTTCACACATCAACACATACAAACACACACCCACGCACTGAAGTAAAAAAAGTTAGATTATCCTTTAAGTGCCTTGGCATCTGAAATGAGACAGATAGCAACTGAAGGGACATTTCAGTGGCAGGACTCCCTATTTGTCTCACTTACGGAACTCATAATAGAGACTCCTATTAATCAGATGGCAACTTTAAGTCTAAGTGACTTATTACAGCATGTGCCTTTATGGACACATAGCCAACTTCCCCAAATGCATGGAGGAAGTAGGCTGTGTGACTATAAAAAGTCATGCTATAATGATCCATGCACCATACATCTCTTTGTAGTTTTGTGTTGTTCTAATTACCATCAAGTTGGTTTTGACCTAGAGTGACCCTCTGAATGAGAGACCTCCATGACACCCTGTCATCAACAGCCCTGCTCACATCCTGCAAATTCAGTCATGATGTTGCCAAAGTACAGCATCCTCAGTTTAGTCATCTTTTCTTCTAATGAAAATTTGGTCTTGTTTTGCTGTTTTGTGTTGTTGTTGCCGTTGTGTGCCTTCAAGTCATTTCTAACATAAGGCAACCCTAACGCAAATCTATAATGGGGTTTTCTTGGCAAGATTTGTTGCTGAGAATCAAATCCTGTAGGACCCATTTACTGCTCACTGTTGCACTCTCTCCTCCAGCACTATATTTCAAATGAGTTGACTGCCTTCCCTTTGCCATAACAAACTAGTATGTAATACTTCTTGAAGAGCATTCATTACATTTTTAGCTTCTTAAGGAAGAAAATTAGACTTGGGCAGGCAAGGGGAGACTAAGCTTGAGAGGGGTGGTAATAATGTACCCTAATTTAACTCAGCTTAGATATTAGAGCTAGACAGTGAAGGAAGCAGACAGAAAGAAAATCAACACATTCAAGATTTGGTGCTGGAGAAGAGTACTTAGGATACCGTGGACAGCCAAGAAAACAAACAAATGGGTTCTTGTACAGATAAGACCAGAGCTCTCCTTCAAAGTCAAGATGATCAAGTTGAGGCTTTGGTCACATAATGAGAAAGCATGGATCACTAGAAAAAACAATAATGCTAGGAAAGGTAAAGGGTAGAAGATGGAGGGGAAGACCACAGACCAGATGGATGGACTCAGTGAGGGGAGTTACAGGCATGGACCTGCAGGACCCAAGCAGAGCAGTAGAAGATAGGGAAACTTTGATATGTCTGATCCACAGGGTCACCATGAGTCAGAATTTACTTGAGGGCAGCTGACAACAACCCAGCTGAAATCTGAAGGCCCTTCTCAGTTTTTGCGAGAGCTTGTTATATTTTTATAACACAGTTGTTATGTTATGGTTGAGGGAATATTTTCTGTCTCATAACTACCTTCATTTTTCTGAGACAGGAGAAGCCAACAGTAAACTGCATCATGGGAAAATAAAGACTGAACAGTTCTCAGAAGGGGAATGTCACTGACACATTTAGCTGGCAGTTGTTGACACCATTATTTATATGTGCAGTTGCTGTTGTTAAGATTTTTCTTTAACAGATAAGAAAGTGACGCCTCCTTTGCAACTGGGTGAGAAACCTGAGAAGCTGCCGAGCTTAAAAAGATCCTCTGGTGCCACTTTTTCTATTAGATCAGTGCTCCCTGCGACAGGTGTGCATGAATTTATTCCCAGCAAAGCACATCAAAGTCAGAGTTTCAGAGGAAAATGGCAGCCAATGGAGAAATCAAACAACCAGAGCAATCCCTTGTAATTTGAAGTGTGTATGGGTCCCCCGCCCCCATATTCAGTGAAATGGTGTAGGAGGAGGAGGGGTGGGAGGGGAGAAGAGTCGGAATAGTGTTTAGGAAACCCAATATTGTAGAAATCATTATCTTCTTTATTAATCACTTATACCTTGCCAGCTGATATCACTTTCAGGGTATCAGCCACAAAGCAAAGGGCTGTTGGGTACAGGAATATAGTTACAGGGGAAAGAGAAATGAAGGTCTTGTCCCCTCAAATAAGGCTCTTCCCCATCAATGATTTTTTTCCCATTAAGTCCCCACATTTCTAGCTTTGCAGTGCAGGTGACCCTCCACATTCATGGGGCCGGGGGGGGGGGGGGGGGGGACAGACCCCCTGTGAAAGTAGAAAAAACTTGAATCTCTGTGGCATCCCTCTTGCTTGGCAGGACCCTTGGGGTTGGTGGGAGGCTGGGGAGGGGAGATGGGGCACCACCACTACCACTGCCATGGTCCCTTGGGGTGTTTACTAGCCTTCCCTGCTTCTTTCTCTACCCACCAGCCCACATTTTACCAGCCTCTTTCTTCACCTGCTTGCCTTACCTGTCTTTCCCCCCCAGCCCACTCACCCTCCCTGACTATTTCTCCTGTGGCTGATAAGCATGTGGAGATGCTGGATGCAATAGAAGGAAAGACCCCCCCCCTTTCTTATCTTTTATTTCCATGTCTCTCTGAACAAACATGCAAATAATTGAATCCACAGATGTTAAACCCACAAATGTGGAGGGCCGACTGTAACTTAAAATATCAGTCGAGCACTTAGAAATACCGTGTAGGGACCCTAAGAAAAGAAACAGGCTACGTGGCTAAGGGAATATGAACACATTTTCAATGTCTGTCTCGATGTGATCATAGAAATTTGGAGAATAAATGATAATTTCATTTGGAAGCCAGGGCTATTATTTGGGGGCAATGTCCTCATTTTTTCAGTCCCTCATAGCTACACCAATGACACACTGGCACACACAGCTTGCATTCTACCACAAAGACACAGTTGTTCTTCAGACTTTTTTTTTTTGTCTTTGAAGATCTTCATTAGATCCACACTTAACACCACTGACTAATCCTTTCTGAAGGAACAAGGCAATATTAGTAAGCCATGGAGGTAATTAAGGAAAGTAAAAGCAAGCAAGAAGCAGTCCAAGAAGCTAGATCTCAGATTTAGTTGGTCAGTTCTGGATGGACAACTCCCACTGTGCCTTGGTCTTTGTTCTTTCTCCATAAATGTTAGGAGGAATTTCAATGGACTTTCCACACAACTGGTGCCCTTGGGCTTTTCTTTGTGTGTTTTCCAGTATGTTCCATCAACTCTAGAGCGTATAATACTACTATGTGGGCCGGAAAGTTGCTAAACAGTCATGCCTGACTTGTTCATTTAAAATTCAATTATTTAATTTGTTTGGAGAAGTTATTTATTGAGAAGTTACAACCTACATTTGCAGGGACTTCCAGGTGTCCTCAGGATATCCCTGCAGATAACATCCTTGCAGCACATCCAGACAGATGAAAATAGCTGAGCCCATCCCTGCTCATGCCATTGCTCTCCAACAATACAGAAATGATTGTGCTGGTGGGGCCGCACTGCTTACAAAGCGGATGTTGTGTGGGTGGGTGGATTTTTACAGTGATATGGTGCAATAATCAAAAAAGTGAACTGTGATAGAAGTCCAAATGACACTGTTCCAATTCACTAACAGGATGCCACCCTGTTTTTAAAATATTGATCATAAGGGAGATAAAATCAGAAAATAAAATAAAATTGTTGCTGAAAGGAAATAAGAAAACCAACAGACACAAATGGTGTGTGTGTGTCTAAAATGTAAAAAAAAATGATGCTGTTATAATACTCTTTCATTTAAGCACTATTTCACAAATCAGTATGGGTCATAAAGATCAGCAAAAGGCATTAAAATACTAGGTCTGTACAAGAATTGCCATTTTAATGTTTTCTCATTGAATTAAGCTAGAAATATTGTCAACTGCCCACTAAAGGAATTTCACATATATGAAATGTTACACTGCTCTTTGTTTTTTTAGTTCTTTGAGCCTCTGGACAAAGTCTGGAATCCTGTTGGTTAGTTCCAGCTGGCACAGAACCACAGAATCAACTGCTGAATAGTGAGTCAACATATAAATAAATACAACTGTTTCAAAGGTACTGCTTTAGTTGAGAGTAACAACAGGATTTAGGTAACTATATTTAGACACAAATAAATCTGCCTGTATCTGTCTGTCTATCATCTTTCTATCTATTAAATTAATTGCAAAACAGATTCTTCTTCTCTGCAACCATTGTTTGTAGTTTGAAAACATGGTTGAACTAATACAGATTTTCTAATAATGATGCATTTCCAAAAGTAAACAATTAGAGATCAATGTCCTACCAAATGATGGCCAACCGATTGGAAACAATCAATATACATCCCTATCCACAAAAAAAAGGAGACACAAGAGACTGCACAACCATAGGACCATAGCACTAAACTCCCACACAATAAAAATTGTGCTCAAAATTCTGTAACATAGACTCCAACCATACATGGAGAGAGAAATTGCAGAGGTCCAAACAGGGTTCAGGAAAGGAAGAGGCACATTGCAAACATATGATGGCTAATGAAGTGCACCAAGGAATTCCAGAAGAAAATCAGCATTTACTTTATAGACTATAGTAAAGCCTTTGACTGCATAGAGCATGAAAGGCTATGGAACACCCTTAAAGACATGAGAGTGCCAACACATCTGATAGTCCTGATAAGGAATCTGTACTCAGGACAAGAGGCTATTGTCAGAACAGAATTTGGAGAAACAGAATGGTTCCCAATTGGCAAAGGGGTCAGATGAGACTACATCTTATCAGCCTACCTGTTGAACTTATATACAGAAAATATTGCAAGAAAGGCAGGCTTGGACACAGATGAAGGAGGAGTGAAAATAGGAGGATGAAATGTTAACAATCTAAGATACACAGATGACACCATAATACTAGCAGAAAACCTCATAGACCTGGAATTACTACTGAGAAAGCCCAAGGAAGAAAGTGCAAAGGCAGGCTTACTGTTACAAAGAAAACAAAATAATGACCACAAAGAATCTACACAAATTCAACCCAGACAATGAGGAAATAGAAATAGTAAAAGAATTCTCATACCTGAGATCAAACATTGACAGGAACAGGGACTGCAGCCAGGAAATCAGAAAAAGATTAAGAATGGGGAGCGCTGCTATGAAAGAATTGAAAAGATCCTAAAATGCAAAGATATATAACTGAGCACAAAAGTTAGAATCATACAAGCCATGGTATTCCCTGTTACCATGTCTGGATGTGAGAGCTGGGCAGTTAAGAAGCAAGATAGGAAGATAATCAATTCATTTGAGATGTGGTACTAGAGAAGAGTGCTGAGGGTTCCATGGATGGTCAAAAAGACAAACAAATGACCAAAAAAAAAAAAAGAGCAGATCAAGACTTATATTTGTGTAAGTTGCACTTAATGCATGCATACATCATTAACAGGATGCTGGCCATGATGCTGAAATAGCAATTTAAGGCTGGGTTCACACTTCTATTTCCTTCATTCTGCCTACAGAAGCTGACCAGACTGGCAACTGAATCTTATACCAGAAATGGTGATGGGAGGAAAGTTTTTCTCCATTGTGGAAGACCTGCAGGTGGGACAGGGCAGCCAGGCCCAACCAGGCCCTGCTTACGTCCATGAGGCATCTCAGATTATTTGTTACATTCATGTTTGTCCATCAGACAGTTCTGATACATCCTTGTTACTTCTCTTTGGCAGGGTGACTCCCATTATCTTTTTGCAGACATTAGATGGCATGACCTATGTAGTTCCATAGCCATAAGAGCCTCATGTTAGGTGGGGACATTACAAGATGTACCCAGAACTAATTAGGCCACCCTAGCACATGACAGAGGTCTTGCAAGTACTTCCAGTTAAATCCTTAATGGATGAAATGTTAACAATCTATCAGAATCTTATCAGGACTACCAGATGTGCTGCCTGGAAGAAGATAAGCCCTCCCTTCAGCCACCATCTTGAGGGAGAGAGAGGCAGGCTAGCTCCACCAGGCCTGTCTGGAAGAAGAGAAGCCCTCCCTTCAGCCACCATTTTGAGGGAGAGAGAGGCAGGCTAGCTCCACATGGCCTGCTTGGAAGAAGCAGAGCCCTCCCTCCGGTCCATCTGCCTTGGTCCAGGCCTCAGAGGGAGAGAAGAATGCTGGACCTGATCCCCTCCCCTCACCATTCCTTTCTCCTTTTGTGTCGTGTCTTTTAGATTGTAAGCCCGAGGGCAGGAAACCGTCTATTATCCCCTCTGTTGTAAACCGCTCGGATTCCCAGTGATTGGGCGGCATATGAATAAATCCTATTATTATTATCATTATTATCATTATTATTATTATTTTCCATGGAGAGGACTAAAACATGTAAGAAGAGGTGGGGGGAAAACACAAGGATTACAAAAAGATTATTGTCATTTGGATCCTCATAAGATTCTGTGAAGAAGGCAGGATGATTCAGTTTTTAATGTCTTACCTGGAAGCCCTCAGACAAACTGTTCTCGTACACTTGCACTGTGTGTTTTACATATACCAAGCAAAACATTCAGAAAACTTTGCCCTTCACAACATGTGAATAAAAGGGCCATCATAATTCCTGCACCCCCATTCAGTCCTCAAACCCTGGGGGAAACAGTTTTGAGTGCATTACAAATACTTCCATGATTTCAAGAAACACATTTATTAATGTCTTACCTGGAAGCCCCCAGACACTTTTTGTATAAAGTGCCTTAAAATTATCACCAATGTTTCAACTGGAGTTTCATGAAGAGGATATCTTTGAGGAAAAAAAATAAAGACAGGATTGTAGATCACATTTGTTCATGGTATGTGTGGAGAAACTAAAACTAGATTTATATTCCTGGCTTTCTCAATGAGTCAACAAGAATGATAGTTCTAGGGGATGGTGGGACTTGGTTTCCTTAATAAATGTGTTTCTTGAAATCATGGAAGTATTTGTAATGCACTCAAAACTGTTTCCCTCTGGGTTTGAGGACTGAATGGGGTGCAGGAATTATGATGGCCCTTTTATTCACATGCTGTAAAGGGCAAAGTTTTCTGAATCTCATTCTTCCTCAAACACCTTTTAAAAGCAACTAAAGAGCTTCTGTGAACCTCAAATTTTAGTTTAGTGGTTTGGAAAGAGTCAACTTCTAATAAAGTGAGAATTCTTATTGGAACAGTCTAATAATTTGTAATAAATTATGCTACCTTTAGAGCAGGGGTCGGCAACCTATGACCCGCGGGCCGCATGCGGCCCACCAAGCCATTGGGACCGGCCCCTGCTTGGTGCTGCTGCCAATTGCCACAGCCAAAGGCCCCGTGGGGCCTTTGGTCTCTCGCAGAAGTGCACGGGGCCTTTGGCGGCAGGCGGGGCCTTAGGCCTCTCGCACAGCCGCGCGGGGAGGAGGAGGAAGGAGGAAGGAAGGAAGAGGAGGAGGAGGGAGGAAGGCGGAGGAAGAGGAGGAGGAGGAAGAAGAAGACGAGGAGCAGGAGCAGGAGGAGGATGGTGATGGTGATATTGATATGAGCCAGCTTCAGAGGCACGGCCAATGTAAGTTGCTGTGATTTTTACAAACTCATGTGCAGTGAAGAAAAACCACAGTCCCTTGACCAAGTACACATTTCTGAGAAGTACATTTGAACCTGAGGGCAAATCACTTCTTGTGAGACCACCTTGTCATGTTAAATATGCATAGCCATGTGAACCCAAGTTCAGTGTGAAACCCAAAGAGTTTGGTTATGCAATAAGCCTCTGAAATATGCAAGAGATTGCCATGTTAAGTAAAGCCATGTTCAGTGCTGAAATGTGCTGTTTGGAATGGGGGGGGGGGGGGTTGGCCAGAAAGGGAAGTACATTTCTGCCATCTGTCTAGGAATAATGCCCAAATGTCCTCCATTTTGATCATGCCTAAGAAACATGCATTTATATTAACATTTTTTAAAAATCATCAAATTTTTTTGCATGTCCTCCATTTTTTAAAAAATGTGTCCTACATTTGAAAATGTTGTCCTATATTATTTAATTTTTTAATTATTTATTTTTTTGCCCCCCCCCCCCCCTGTTGTCTTGGGGACACCAACCCAGCCCCCGGCTCAAAAAGGTTGCCTACCCCTGCTTTAGAGGATTGTCATAAGACCTTGTGCACTGCTATCAGAGAAGAGGCAAGCTGCCTTTTCTCTTGCAATCTGAAGACTGGAGACAATGGTCAAATAGGATAGTGTGTGCTGCCTTTCTCTGGGAATTAATAAACATTATGAACAGTTAATGGAAACTGCAACAAAACACTGCATGGAGTGTTTCTGTTCATGGTTCTGGTGAACTATACCACCTTCCTTGCCATTATCCATTCTATTTTGCTATTTCCCTATCTCCTAACAGCATGCTCAGTCCCAGTTGGACTTTTTGTACATTTCTTAAAGGGGATTTAAAAACAACAACCAAAAAACAGTTCAGCAAACTTTTGACACACTCTAAGTTTGCTAATATTTAATAATAATAATAATAATAATAATAATAATAATAATAATAGGTTTTTTTTATATACCGCCCAATCACTTTGAATCTGAGCGGTTTACAACAGAGGGGATAATAGGCTTACAATCTAAAAGACACGACACAAAAGGAGAAGGGAATGATGAGGAGGGGAGGGGATCAGGTCCAGCATTCTTCTCTCCCTCTGAGGCCTGGACCAAGGCAGATGGACCGGAGGGAGGGCTCTTCTTCTTCAGGCTAGCTCTGGTGGAACTGGGCCAGCCTATTCTCTCCCTCACCGGCCGAAAGATGACAGTTATGGAGGGAGGGCGCTCTATCTTCTATATTTACCTCCTTGCATATAGGTGGAGCCATTCTGGTTATATAAGGATTCTAGTTTCAAGCATGAATTTCTTTTTAGTCTGTAGAATGAGAGGTGTAACTATATTTGTGGGAATATATGTGAATATATGTTGAAAAAATATAGACATATGCTCCAACACATTTATGAACTGATGCAGTTCAAACTGTACTGGCATGAAAAAGAGATGCAAAAGCAGGTCCTCTATTCCTCAGTCGTCGTCGTCGTCATCATTATCTAAAAATCCCATTACAAAACAAATCTAGGTAGTATAGTTGGCTGAACTCCTCTATATACTTATATATACAGTAAGCCCTCCATATCAATGGATTCTGCATCCATAGATTCAACCATCCACAGATTGAAAATATTTTTTAAAAATACAAAAAAACCTTGATTTTGCAATTTTATATAAGAGACACTATTTCACAACCCCACTGTATATAATGGGACTTGAGCATCCATGGATTTTGGTATCCATAGCCTATCCTGGTGGGCCCACTGTATATATTATATTTATTTATTTATAACCCACCTTTTCCCCAGTTCTCTATGTCAATTATGAATATGTAGCTTCGAGTTATGCACTCATGACTGTTACATTTTTATGATCCCTACATAACCCCCTTTTTAGAGGCTACATAGAAACTGTGAAAGTCTCCCAGTCCTCACTTACAGGGCAGCAACTGCTGTGAGCAACAGGGGCCTGATCTTCTGTCAATCACAAAGCAGCTAGATGATGCTCCCAACCCTTCAGTTGTTTCCTGGTAAACAGGAATTTGGGGAGTCAGGCCAGGATTCACTGCATAGTTACTGTAACTATGATGCTTATGCTTATGCTTATGTATCTCCCACACAGGATTCTGGCCATTAATTCCAGGAATCCAGTAGTCTCATGTGATCACAGGCTGAATGCAACAGAAATGTAAGTGCATTATGAAGTATCTTGTTCCCTAGAGTACTCTAGAGGCTTGTTTACAAGACTGGGCATAACATAACAGGTGTGGGGGTGTATAATGGGGAAAATTAGTCATCCTCTCCACAAAAAAGAAATAAATAAAATAAAAGTAATGATCATCCACTGTGATCTGGAGAAGTTTAACAGACAGAAAAGAAGAGTATGTTCATGCAAAGCAGAATGAACTGATATAACGCATCATAATGGAATGGCTACTGTGGTTAAAAAGAAGAGTTGATGAATAAATGGGAGACAGGCTGATCAAACAGGAGAGCTGATACAATAAACTGACCTATTGCTGGACACAAGCCAGAAGACTTGAGATTAAGTCTCTGCTTCACCTTGTACTGGCCTAGCCTATCTGACAAGGTTGTTGCAAAGATAAAATTAGGAAAATAAGAGCTGGGATTCAAATGCACAGATAGCTTAGTGGCCTCTGGGTATCTTACTTGCAGATTCAGTTTCTAGTTTCAGATATATGTGTCTTCCAGATGTTGGATATTGGCAGACATATCTGAAACTAGAAGTTTTCCCCCCGCTGGTGGATGGAATACTAAGATAAACATGCTATTGATTTTATTAGACTGTGGCCCTGTCTGCACCAGCACTGTGCAGCCCAGAGTATCTGTCTGGGAAGCTGCTTCAACCATCCTCCATTGCATTCTGAAGCTGGGCAGCTGACTGTATGCATGTGGATCATGTTGAACTGCCTGGCATGTTCACGTCTGCTCTCACCATGGGTTGCTTCACTCTGAGGTCAGAATGATGCATCCAGCAATAGCCACATGATCAGGTGCCTCATCTTGACCAAGGAGCAAATGACTGGCATCAGCAAACATACAGTATACACATGCAGTCAGCTGTCTTGCTTCAGAAGGGAGGCTCTGGATCTTCCGGGAAGATCTGGAGCAAACAGAGGCTTTAAAAAACCCTTGGTAAAAAGGCTAAAACCTCTTTCTGGTGCTGAGCAGGCCAGCTATCATCCAGTCTGTTCATATCAGAACTGGGCCTTGGGCCATGCATTGTCCTATCTCCCTGCCAAGGGAACAGGGGTAGGCTGTTGCATTTGGTCCAAGCAGACAGGGCTTCAGTCCACTCATTCTTATACCTTTCCTTATATAATGACATTCTGCATTACACTGGAACTGGGTTTTAGTA
This sequence comes from Sceloporus undulatus, assembly GCF_019175285.1. Classification (NCBI taxonomy): domain Eukaryota; kingdom Metazoa; phylum Chordata; class Lepidosauria; order Squamata; family Phrynosomatidae; genus Sceloporus; species Sceloporus undulatus. Next base: position 50,606,988 of record NC_056523.1, read on the forward strand.
TTCTTGTTTCATAGTCCAGTCAACCCAGTATCCCAGATACTGTCCACAGCATTGTTGCTGCAGACTTCTGTGCCCCTTTTTTTTGTGGATGGGAATGTATCTTGATCATTGCCAGTCTGCTGGCCATAATTTTGTTTTCTATATTTCCTGGCATATTTTAATTATCTGTCTGTGTGGATTGTAGCAATTCTTAATTTAGCTTAATTTAGGCATTTTTAATTTTCCATTTAAGAGCAAGTAGCTTCCTTGAGTGCCTTTTATGATAAAAATATGACTTTTAATTTAACCAATAAAACTTTGTGGATAAAAATTAGACTTAAACTAGGAACATGTTCTGTATGTGCATAGAATCTCATTTTTATGGGGAAATTACATTTGACAGATAATAAACATGAGCATTCCTGAACACTAGAACTGATTCTATCTGTGTGGACTGTAGCAGTTCAATTGGAATAGCATCTGTTCCTGGTGATTTATTCTTCCCAATCTCTCATATCAACTTCCACCTTGCTTTCTAGAATTTGGGGTTCATCTTCATATGGTTCTTCATTCCATGTGTCATTCATCTCTTTTATATAGCTCTTCTGTTTATTGTATCCAATGTCTTTTTATTTCTTCTTGATCTTGTAATATGTGCCTCATCTGATCATAGAGCATCCCTGCCCTTGGTTTGAACTTCTTTTGTGGAAGAGGTCTCTCATCCTTCCTTTTTTGTTTTTGTCTTCTGTTTCTCTGCATTGATTGTTATAGCAGTCCTCTTTATCCTTACACACTAGTCGTTGAACAGTTACCATCATGGTTCTGGTTTTGTTCCTGTCTCCCTTTTCTTTTGCTTCTCCTCTTTCCTTAACTGCTTGAGGCATTTCATCACTTATCCATTGTTTCTTCTCTTTCTTTTTGGCCACTGATAACACCTTTCTGCATCCTTCATTGATTATTTCCTTGGCTTCTGACTAGCACATTTATACTAGTGAACTATTTTCCCAGTTTCTAAGATTTAACCCTTATCAAATACATTTTCAAACCTAATGTCCCAAGCTCTGAGATTCATGCAATGCTTTTAGATTGGACATGTAAGGTATAATAATTCTGCCTCATTTATGGAATATTCCACTTGTAACTTCTGTGCTTTCCCATCTCTTCTTCCAGGTACTCCCAGATAGTGGAGCCTTACCAATGGAAAGGCACTATGAAGCTATGCCTTCTTTGTTTCTTAAGAGATATTCTTCCAGTAATAAAAAAAAATCAGCTGCAGTGGAGAAACACGGGAGGGATACCAATTAATAGACTATGAACAGGAGCTTAAAAAGACTCCTGCTGGCTCAGACTAAGATTTTATCTAGCTCAACATTCTGTTCCCAAAGTGGCCAACCATATGGCTATGGGAAGCCCACCAACAAGACATGAGGACAATTCACTCACAGGTGATGTCCGGAGCTCCTGTAAAATTCTGTGAACAAAGCAGAGCAACTGCACAGTGAAAGCTTCAACTTAACATTAGCATCTTCCTTCTTTTTTCTTCCCAGATAAAATCTATTAAGGATAAAAAGGAAAATAGTATTTAACTGACAGCATTGGGAGTCCACTGTCTGGGAGAGGGACTATGATGTGAGCTTTAACAAGTTCGTTTCTAGCCACCTCTAAACAAGAAAATAATACCCATAGGAATGGGTGAAGTGAATGGAAAAGTAAATGCAGTAAATTAAAAATGCTACCTAAAGCACTACCAAACATAGGCTGCAATCCTGCAAGGCTCAGCATCCCAGAGTTTCATATGTGGAACTAACTACACTGAGCCACTTAATACCTTCTAGATCTACTGTAGAGCCATTATAGACCCTGACCCATGGCCATTTACACAGGGAAGAGAGCAAAGGTGTTGCAGAAGTATCTAGTTATGTTCCTGTAGCCAGATGCAAAATGACAGCATAATCTGCTGAGGTCCACTGGGGCCCTCCAGAGGTCTCAGTAGCTGATGTAACAGCTTTGCATCTGACTATGGAGACATAACCAAATGCATCTGCAATCTGTTCCCATTCTCCTCTAAGTACAAATGGATGGGGGGACCTCTGTAAATACAAAAATCTGTTGAGGCTCAAGCCATTTATATGCAATGGTACAGTAAAATGGTGTCCCTTATATAAAATGGCAAAAACAAGGTTTGCTTTTTGGAACTCTGTGTGTGTGTGTGTGTGTGAATATTTTCAAGCTATGGATGGTTCAAGCTATGGTTGATGCATCTGTGGATGAAGAATCCATGGATGCAGAAAGCTGACTCTACCAGTTTTTGCAGTGAGTAAAAAATAGAAATATGCAGGCATAGAGTTAACTTATGCCTCAGTGTGCCATCAGCTGGATACCACCCATAATATGTTTAGTATTATGTGAATTATGATATGATTATAAGTATGGATTTTCAAGTAGCAAAAGTACAGCAGAGAAGAAAATTGCTTACTTAAGGCAGGACAAACAATGGGCATGTTTGCACCATTGTCTTAAACAGTTTTGAGATTTATTTATTCCCTTGTTCTGGAAACTAAACTTTTATGAGAGCAAGGATATAAATCCTTGACTATTTCACCACTGCAGGGAAAGAAGGATAATTATGGTAGTTTTTTTATGGTAGTTTTTTATGCTTTGTTTTCTGCACAGGAAGCCATTTTCTGCACAGAAAGTAAGGTTTGGGGTGTGTTGGGGTTTTTTTGCACAAAACCCTCACATGTTTTTCTCCACATAATTATTTCTCTGCAATACTTCAGGACATTCAAATACTCATAGAAAATGGCACAGAATTGTCACTGGCTTGCCATCTATCTGAAAGTCCATTTTTTAAAAAACCTAGGAACGAAAAACTGTGAACATTCTTTCAATTTCTATTCAAAAGTGATCTCTTACGGAATTAGAGATTGTTTCAGAATCCTTTGCAGAGAGTCACCATTGCCAAATCTGCATGCCAAATCTGCGCCAGGATAAATGCAGGTTGTAACCATCACTGATGGATCATATTGCACTGCCCCATGCCTGGGCAGCAGGCAGCTCATATCCAACCCACGATTCTCCTGAAGCTTTTCATGAACAGGAAAATCTTGTTCATGAAAAGTTACGGGAAGAAGCCCAGATTAGATTCAGGCTGCCTTCTGCCTGGTCACAAGGCAGTGTGATAAGATCTGTCGGTGACTGTTACAATCTGTGTCTATCCTGGTGCAGATTTGGCATACGATAATTTCCCATGACAGTTAAAATCCAGACAGACTGATATACAAGCACAGCTTGAAAAAATTATGTTTTTGGTCTCAACTGTCAGACTCTCCCAGCTCCTTGACCCTTGGGGAATTCTGGAAGTTGGGTTCCAAAAAAGTAACTTTAGGAAGTAGACTGAAGTGTACGAAAGGTCATGCTGCCAATTTCTTTCTTTCAGCTAGTCTCAAAGGTGCTACAAGGTCTCTTTGTGGACCTCCGTCAAGATAACCAGTGCATTTACTGCATTGATGGGGATGCTGACAGCTGAAGGTTGTTGTGTCCCCATGTTTTCTCCTTCAAAATCACCTACAATTTCACTTCAGAGTCAGCTGCCTGTAGAGGATGGTTTTGATGGAGTGAGTTGGACTGAGGCTATTTTTAAACTCAAGGACAGGGCAATCTGAAGTATGCCAAATTTACACTGCAGTCTTTTTAATTCAACTTGATGACTATCACACCCGTACACCAAGTGCCCCTTGCAGATTGCAGATGCTTGGCTTTAAAGAGCTGTGGAGGACGCCTCCTACCATATCCATGTGTGCAGCAATGTCTTGGCGAGGTAGACTGCAGCCTGCCAGGTGAGGCTGGGACACGCTGCTCCTGAAAAATTATGCTTCTCTTTATTTAGTTCCACATTAAAAAAAAAAATAAGCAAATCTTTCAAGTGAATGAAGCTGCAGGATTTTGTGTGAAATGGGACCCAGAAGGGGTATAGCCAGACAAATAGATTTTTAGAAGAGCATTTCATTAAGGGAAAAGTGATGCACAGAACAAGAATGCCCCAAATTTAGGCTGGTAACAGTAATTAACCACTAAAGTTACTGTTTTTCAATCTGTTTTGTTCTGAGAAAAAGGGGGGGGGGAATGAATCAGAAGTTCCAGAATCCCCAAGTGGTCATGATACTCTAGAAATTATAAGAGTTGTAGTCCAAAATGTATTTTTCCCCAGGCTCCAATTTTGACACAGACACACACACAAACCCCATCCACTTATATTCTAGGAAAAGTAGTGATGCTTGAATATCCCTTGAAACTGTAACTGGACCAGCATGCTTGTGATGCAGCTCAGAGAGGCCTGATTTTTGGAGAGGCATTTTGTTTCAAGGGCAAATAAAGCAGAACTGTCCTACCCTTACACCATATTTCTACATGTGTCAGGGCATTGGCCTGGAGCCCTATAGTGCCAGCTATTCATTCAGTTTTTGTACATGCAAACACAGCTAATCTGAAAGATTAGCTTGAAATCATTGGCTGTTCATGGGTTGCTCGCTAAATTCAATGAAATAGCTCTATTGGAGCTTGATAGAAAGCTGTGCTATGGAGCATGGAGCACATTTTGCTTGCCTATTCAGAAGTAAATTTCTCTCCATTCAATGAGCAGTGTCCCCAAATAAATTTAGCTACCATTATGAAATGGATAAATAGATTATTTGTATCTAGGTAGGTAGGTAGGTATATTATTATTTTTTAAATGTGTGATGTGTGTTACTGTTTTTTTTAACTATAGTAAACTTTATTTTAAAAAGTTACAATTTAATTTTTAAAAAAAGAGGCCCTCTTATTTCTCTTCCCACTGAGCCTTGCCCCATTCATGCCATGTCTTCAACATTTTAAAGGGATGCAGATGAACACCTCAACCTGTTTCTGCCTAAAGGCAGATGTTTGGGAAGCAATGGTGTTCCCCCCCCCCCTTAGTATGTCACCTGGTGTGCTCTACACCCCCCACACCCACTAGTGATGCCCCTGCTCCCTGAATCACAGCATTAGAGCTCCATACCCTCTAACATTTCACAGATGAAAACTGAGCCACATGTGGCCATGCAGCATGAGTTTGGTCAAGATAGTTATGGATGAAGAAGAGCACACCAACTAGAAGAGGTTAAGGTGACAACAATTATTGAGAAGGAACACATGAACTAAAAGTAGCAGTCTCTTTTCTTTGAACTTACTGGGAAGGGCAAGACTTGGACCTCTCCTTGTCTCTTCTCCCTAGTGAGTTATCTGAGTGCATTTTGATATCAGTTTGGAGCAATTGAAATAAGCTCAGAGCAAAGGATGAATTAGGAGCAGAGGAGAGAAGTGGGACATTTTTAAAAACAGATGAAAAGGTGGGATGACAGAGACTGGACTGTCCCTGCTAAATCTGGACACTTGCAGGGTAAGGAGTTCTCTACAGAGAATTCCACGAAGTACCGTACATCATTAAAGTATAAGTACCTGGAAAGATGACATAAGAGGAGGCCATAGCATTTAAAACAGTATCAGACTGCTATGACTATATAACATGAGTACCTCTCACATTTCAAAAAGTGAAGGAAAAGATTTCTGAGAGAACAGACTGTAGGAAGGTGAGCCTGTTTGGCTGTTTAGCATAGTCTCCATGCACAGTCTAGTAGCTGATCAAAGAATCACATGTGCACATACACACATAAACATAATTTACTTTAAATGTGATTGGAACAGGCTTGATTCTAAACCAAGGATAGGCAACTTGCAGCTCTTCAGGTGTTGCTGGAAATTAACTTTTGGCAACCCCTCAACCATCCTACACTGGTTAGGACTGATCAGGGGTGTAGTTATGGGGAGGCAAAATTAAGGCTCCCATGCCAAATAAAATATTCCTTCAGTCACACAATTTCTAGCACAGTATCCCCACCTCTGAACTAAAAGAATAAAACCATCAAAGACTCAGCAATATAATAGAGTGGGCCCTTGGTATTCACTTTGGTTTGGTTCCAGGTTCCCCTCCATGCATGCTCAAATCCCATTATATGCAATGGGTTATTAAAAATGGTATCTCTTATATCAAGCGGCAAAATCAATGCTTTTTGGAATTTAAAAAAAAAATTTTCAAACAGTGGAGGGTTGAATTTGTAGATAAAGAATCTGTGGATACAGAGGACCAACTGTAAAACAAAGAAGGCGCAGATGTTGTTTTGTTGTTAATTACCATCAAGTCAACTTCTAAACTTCTATTTGGGGTGGCCCTATGAATGAAAGGCCTCATCAATTGCCCTGCTCAGGTCCTGCAAATAGGTCTTGAAATAGCTTCTTTCACTGAGTCCTTCATTAATGTTTACTCCCAAATTATGGAACTCCCTTCCAAAAATGGTTAGGCAATCCCACTCCTTGTTCTATTGCCAGGAGGCAAAAGCTTTTCTATTCAGGCAAGTCTTCAGGAGCTGCTTGCCTGTTATTGTCTGGATCTTTAAAATTGATGAGTTACACTGTATTTCACTGCTTCTTAATCATCACTGTGTTTTTTAAATTGTTTAATTGGTGTTTTGATGATATAAATGCATTAAATTGTATTTTGATGTGTATAATTTATTGGAATATTTTAAATTATGTTGGAATTCACCTTGCATCTTAACCCTGGGGGGGAAAGGGAAGGCAGAACCAAATGATAAATGAACACATAAACTTGATTTTCTCTTCTCACAAAATTCTAGCTTCAAAAAATGATTGGTGGGAGAACAATGTAAAAAACAACAACCCAGTCCTCTTTCCAGGCAAGGCTCAGATACTCTCATTTTGAACTTCATGTACGGTACTCTCTCAATGGATTAATCCCACACTTGGGAGCTAGCATGCTTATGAGCAATAAGTATGTCAAAAGTCCTGCCATTCAGGAAAAATCAGAACTTCACCAACCAACCTCCTTCCATCACATCTCTTCAACAAGTACAGCTGGTCAGTTAGTTGCAATGTTTAGACCGAAGTGTTTATGGAAAGCACTGAAGAGGCCCAGGGGTATTTTTTCTATAACCCTGTTGCCCTAATTAAAATTAAAATTAATGCTTTCACTTAATTAGGAGCAGAAATGTTTCTTTGGCACAGCTAACATGCTAAGGTCAAGGAAATCCTATATGAGAAAAAAGAAGGAAGGCCTCACAGATAGGCTTGTTTCTCCACTTTATCATGTGTTCCTGGGCAGACACCTTTTGCCAAAACTAGATTTTGCACTTTTCAGTCTCCTTTGCTTCACAAATCAGAACTCTGAAGCAGTTAACGTGTAGGTAGCAGGGTTTGGCACAATGATTACTTAAGCAGAATTCTTTTATTCCCCTCTCCAAAATCTTAAGGCATATGTATTCAGTCTGCAAGATTAACCATACAGCTAAGTGAGTTCCTGGAATAAGGCCAGCGGGGGGGGGGGGACCCCTTGGTTACTATGGAGAATTGAAGACTGTGTGGGAACTAAGATATGAGTCTTCCCCAGTGTTGAGTTCCTGTAAAATTCCTCACAGCCAATAACATGCTTCACTGTTCTTTAATGTCTGTTGAGAAATATAATCTGTAAAACCTGAAAACGAGAATAATGTATACAGGCACATTTCATAATATAGCATCAATTACCTGCTTGTTTATGTACAGCTACATATATATATATATATATATATATATATATATATATACCCCAAATTTCTTGGTCCCATGCTGCATTCCCTTCCCTTCCTCCATATATATATATATTGGGTTTAAGGTACAATTCACCATAGGTATATCCTTCAACATTTCACAGATGAAAACTGTGTGGCCAAGTAAAATCTGAGTGTGATACAGACTGGAAAGAAATATTAATGTGGAAGAACACTTGACCTAGGAGAGGCTGCAGCCACTTGCTTTCATCTGAGCCTACTGGGAAGAGCAAGATCCTCTCCTCTCCTATCTCCCCTGCTGACTTAATTGAGTGCAAACAACTTTTACATCAATTTGCAGCAACTGAGGTAAGCTGAGGACCAAAGAGGAAAGAGAAATATGGGACACGTTATGTAAATACAGCTAGAAAAGCGATCTGACAAACTGAGACTTTCCCTGTCAAATTAGGACAGTTGAGGGTATGCTCTGGCAGGCTTGGTGTTAATACCCAGTGGCAGGGAGTGCTCACAAGTTCTATAATGTCCACCACAGATGATCCTGGTCCCTCTTCAAATTCATGTCTTTTTTTTTTAATGGCCTAATGCTATAAAAAGAGGAATTGGGTGAAGCAGCTGAACATTCTCCATTTTTCATTATCTCTAGCATTTCTGGATCCTGCCTCTCTCAGCACAGCAGCTGGGACTCAGAAGTACTGATGATAAAGAAGATAATAACACCATCATTTTTGCCTGGCATTTCCTTCTTCACTATATTAGGCTAATGAAGTACCAGGCAGCTGTAGCTGTGTTACTTTCAGTGCTGCCACCCCATCCCCTCCCTGGCACTCCTTACCAATGCCTATCTCCTGAACATACAGACACAGGGAGATGTGGTGAGGGGGAGGAGGAGAGAGAAGGTCCTGAATCCTGTTGGTAGTGCCCAACTAAATAACATCCACTGAATCACCTGCTGAATGCTGAGACAACACAATGGAGATTATCAGACAGGGAAGGAACAGCACAGGGTTGGGATCACTGTGCCATTCTTATTCCATCCATATTGCAATCACGTGAAAGCACTTCATAGATTTCACGGTTATCCTGTCATGGAAGTGGAATTATATTAACTTGAACTCCTGTTAATACAAAATGACAGGATAATTCCACTTCAATGACAGAATAAATGCAACATCTTATGAAAATCTTTTGCACAATTGGGGTCAACTGCAGTTCAATGATGGGACACTGACAGGATAAGCACAATGTTGTATGAAAATCTTTTCACGATCGTGCCATAAGGACAGGACAAGGACGTCCTTTTCTCCATCTAATAATATCCATTGGTAAATTACTGTGATTCAGTAAGTGTACTTTAGTAGGGTCTAAATCTGTTTTAATCTGTTGTGCACTTTGCAATTTGTATTCTCAATATTGATGTGATCCTGCCTCGATCCATAGGGAGAGGTGGGAAATAGAAATAAAAAATGGCCCGATCTTCTTTCACTTTCAAGTTCTTCTTTTTCTCTTTGGTACCCATTGTACAAGACTTCATTTGGGTTAGAGTATTACTTTATTAATCTTACTTTGGCCCCTGCTAGAAAAGCATTTATTGCTCTAAGATTCCAATGTATGCCTTCTGCCTATTTTGACGGGCAGATATAACAACACTCCTGTACATTTAAGACTATGTATCTGCAAAACTGGGGAAGTGGAGAATATAGAACATTATCTTCTACATTGCCCTCTGTATATATCTCCTAGACCAGGGGTAGGCAACCTGCAGCCCGCGGGCCGGATGCAGCCCGGCAAGGCCTTGGGACCAGCCCCAGCCCGGTCCTGCCGCCGATTGCCGCCGGGGACTTTGGGGGGCAATTGTCTATAGAAGCCTCAGAAACATGCATTTATATTAACATTTTTTTAAAAATCAGCAAATTTTTTCGCGTGTCCTCCACTTTTTTTTAAAAAAAGTGTCCACCATTTGAAAATTTTGTCCTACATTTGTCCCGGTTTATTTATTTATTTATTTAAAATTTTTTACAAATTATTTAATTATTTATTTATTGTCTTTGGCCCTCCAGTTGTCTGAGGGACAGCAACCCGGCCCCCGGCTCAAAAAGGTTGCCTACCCCTGTCCTAGACAAAGGTTTCTTGATTGTATTTTGAAATCCCTTTCCGGTAGATCTTGCTTTCAGCAGACTTGTGTCCTTTTGGCTGGCAACAATACATTTGTTACTTCTATGGTAGCAAAATTTGGTTTAACTGCTAGCAAGATTAGAATTAGCTTTCTTGATGGGAATGATGGCTAGTTCCAGTCTAGTTTTATGGTTATATTATTTTATCATCTATGATGTATTATTGGCCTTTTGTTGATGGATCTCTTTTATTAACTTTACCATGTTTTTGGTGATTTTTATACTTTTTTTTTAAACTCTGTTTTTTGTATTTATTGGTTGGATATATTTTATATTGTGATGGCTTTTAGCTTTTAACAATAAAATTTCTACTTCACATTATTATTATTATTATTATTATTATTATTATTATCCATTAGATTCTGTCCTAGGTAAGCTTGGTAGACCATCAGTGCATACCTTGATCAGACCTCTCTCAAGCCAGTTGCTGAACCTGGGTATGACAGAATCCACTGAAGACTCTGCAGAGAAAGCGGAGTGGACAGAACTAGGAATTTATAAAATATGCAAATCTAGTTCACTGTAAATGCACCAGTAGGCTTTACATTACAATTATGTCCCACTCATCCCCCAATTGATTTGGATAATCACACAACCAGAAGAATTTAAAGGGACTAAGAGGCCTTGGATTTGACCAAAATCTAGCTGTCAGTACCAGATCTGCTCTAATTTAAGACAGTCAGCAGCTTCATTAAAAGAAACAGATTTGAGGCAAGATTTTGTAATAATGAAACTCTGAGTATGTAGAGCACACCTTTCCTGCACCAATGAACAAGCACAATTAAGTCTGCTGCCACACAGAAGAATGAATGCAGTTTGATGCCACTTTAATTATAATGTTTCCATCCTATGGAATCCTGGGATTTGTAGTTTGTTGTGGCACCAGAACTCTCTGATAGAGAAGGCTAACTATCTTACAAAATTACAAATCCTAGAATTCTACAGCATTGAGCCATGGCAGTTAAAGCAGTGTCAAGCTATATTAATTCTGCAGTGAAAGTGCAGCCTAAGAGTAAAAGATAGGGACTACTTTCAGAACACTTTGTAGCACTTCAGCTGTGGTCTGAATCCTGGTACTTTTGCTTTCTGCCTCAGAACACATATGGGGAAGATAGCTTTTGCAGGTAACAACATTGGTTGTCTTACGTTCCCCAGTTTCTTTGAAAAAGCTCTGGAGAAAACACACTGTATTTAATTCCATGACTGGCCCTGTCATTAACCAAAGTGAACCAACTACCTCTGGTGGCTGATGGTGACGGGCAGACCAACCATAAACCCCTTCTACTCCACATTCTGTAGGACAATTATATGTGCAGCATAATCTGTTTTGCTTTCCTTGAATTAGCTTGCTGCTTTCCCTATGTTAGAGTTTAATGTCAAAGTAAAATTCTACTTCACATGGCAATCCAGTTCACTGCTGTATACAGATGAGTCTCAATCTGCATTTCCTCAGCTTACAACATTTCAAATTCACAGTGTTTCTCCAGAAAGAAACAAAATACAGTGGGCCTTTAGTTTGGTTCCAGGACACCCTGTGGATACCCAAATGTGTGGATGCTCAAGTCCCATTAAATACAATGGCATAGTAAAATTTTGTCCATTATATAAAATGGCAAGATCAAGGCTTACTTTTTGGAATTTATGTACGTTTTCTTTAATATTTTTAAACCATGGATGGTTGAACCCATGGATAAAGAATCCATGGATACAGAGGGCCGACTATAATGAAAATCTCACCCACAACGCAAATGGAAGAAAGCAACTACAATCTTGATGTTCCTGGAAGGAAAGGATTTCTTTTGCCTGCTTAGGGGAAGGGGGAGAGACACTTGAATATCGCTGTTGTTTGAAGGAAGGGGAGGAATGAGGTAGAAGAAGAAACTGAAATCTTGCCATTGCTGGAGGAAGGGTTTCCTTTGTGTGTTTGGAAGGGGGGATGAGGGAGAGGAAGACACTGGAATTTTTGGTATGGATGCAAGAGGTTAGGGGAAGTGAACAAATGAAGTCCTATCATTTGGAAAGAAGGTTTATATTTAGCCTGCGAAATGTAAGTGCTGATGTTTTAAAGTTGGTGGTAGGTTGAGTGCAACTTTGTGGCTACTCATGTCCATCGGTATGCATTCCTAATGGAACTAGCTTCCCCATTTATGTCAGTCTCAAGTGACACTGAAAGTCCAGGAGTGCAAACCTGATGTAAATCAAGACTCCCTTGTATAGAATCAAAATCTGAGTATGTACCATCTTGCCATTTGCCTCAGGTAACAAAATGGCAAACAAAACTGCAGACGTTTTAAGAACAGCTTTGTCTTGTTCATCTTTCATGATCTCTTCTGCAGGGATTGTAAACATAATGCAGGGCAAGAGGCTGGCTTGAAACATGAAAGGCATGGTGGAAAATGTCAACAGTAGTATCAGAGGAAATAGCTGAGATGGAACACTTGTGGGCAAGTGGTTTGTAACTTTATATTATAATGTTGTTTAGAGACACTGGAATTGGACATTAGTCAGTTTAGTGTTTACTGTTAGCCTCTGGAATGTAATTTCTTAGTTGTTTACCAGTGGATGGGAAAGGGGCAATGCTAGAAAAGTCCATTCAAATAAGACCTTTTTCTCCCAACTTCACTTTCTATTCAACCATATGTAGACAAAAATACATGGCATGGCAGGGGGTTAGACTGGATGGCCCGTGCGGTCTCTTCCAACTCTATGATTCTATGATTCTATGAAAAATATATTGTATATAGTACATTTCAAGCTCATGTTGCAAGAGAAGAGAAATAAAATTGGGATATTTTAATCTTATTAATGCTTTCACTTAATTAGTGCACCTTCATGCACCTGAGGAAGTTGATCTATGGAAAAGCAGTATACAAATAAAATTTATTTATTTATTTATTTATTTTATTTTAAGATTCAAATCTATGAAAGCTCATGCTACCAACTTCTCTTTCAGCTAGACTCAAAGGTGCTACAAGATCCCTTTGCATACTGATTTTCCAGACTAATACGGCTATATCTTTTAATATGTTTTGCTTTTATATTTGTGGATTTTACTTTTATGCAGGGGTAACTTTACTTTTATTTTATTTTATTTTATTTTATTTGTATCCTGCCTTTCTCCCCAAACTGGTTCTCAAGGTGGCTTGCTAACACTGAAAACAAAATTAAATGAGTTGTAATATTTAAAAAACCAAACATTAACTGTTTAAAAGCACAGCAGGGTTTTTTTTTAGTATAACACTGTCTAGTTCAAATGTCCCTTTCCAGATCCCAAAGACCTGCTTGAATAATAATAATAATAATAATAATAATAATAATAATAAACCTTTCAGCTGAAATAAAGACAACCGGGAAGGGACAGGTTCAGTGTCCCTTTGAAAGGAATTCCATAGCCTGGAACCAGCCATTGAGAAGGTCTTCTCTTGCATTCTCAGCAAATGTGGCTCTGAGGGGCCGCAAATGAATGCAGGGCCTCTTCCAAAGATTTCAGCATCTAATATTGATAAGAGATTATTGATAAGAGATTATTACAAAACTTGAAAATTGCTATTCAACTTGCCCAGAAAAATCCTTTCAAAGTATTTCATCCAAAAGTAACCTATGAGGCAACAACGCTACTTGTTGCACACAAATAATTAGTGCAATTCCTACTCATTACATTACCTTTGAAATAAGTGTAATAAGAAATAAGTATGTTTGTGTGTGTGTGTGTGAGCGAGAGAGAGAGAGAGAGAGAGAGAGAGAGAGAGAAGTAACAAGCAGAGAGGGGCAAGTGACTAGAGAGTGACTAATGTGATCAGTTAACATGCTAAGACAAATCTAAATCAATTATATTTAGAAGGCAGAAATTAACTATTACATTAGTTAGCCCTCAGTATCCGCGGGAGTTCTGTTCTGGAACCCTTTGCAGATACCAACATTTGTGGATGCTTGAGATCTGTTTTCCATGATGGTGGCACATGGCCACTCCATTATTCAGGATTTTACTGGCAGCACGTGCACATGGCCATGCCGCCATTAGGGACAGCCTCTGTTGCCCCCAGTGGCAGTGTGTGCATGTGGCCACACTGCCATTTGGGACAACAGGACTCATTGTCCCTAATGGCAGCATTACAGATAAGGGGCTTCTGGTATAAACCACTGGGGGAACATCTGGATGTAAAGAAGGCAACCTTTTCCCAAGTAGCCCTTATTACCTGTTGATTTAAAATCTTTTTACCCTGCAATTCACTATTGTACTCTAATCATGAACTATAATAAATGGTCTGGATCTTGTAACCTAAATGTTTTAAGTCCCCAACCATGAGGGACCAACAAAAAACAAAACATTTTATATAAGTCCAAAAGAACTAGACACTGGATAAAGAAACATCTGCAATTGTAATAATAATAATAATAATAATAATAATAATAATAATAATAATAATAATAAAATGTATTTCTTTCCTGCCTGTCCTCAAGGCAGGGTACAGAATGTTAAAATACAAAACACATTTTAAAAAGCAAACTCCTAAACCTAACAGTTAAAATATAATACTATAAAACCATTAAAATACACTCATATAATGCATTCTTTAAAATATACTAATTAAAAAGTAATGATTTAAAATGGACAGGGTAGGTCTGCCAGAAGAGATGTGTTTTAAATGCTCTCAGCGGGTCATTCCACAGTATGAGGACAGACTTTAGCACTATGTCTGATTTAACTAATTAATAACTTGCTTCTGGAATTAAGTTAGTCCTGAAATTCCACCTTAGGCAAAATTTAAAAATAAATTTAATTAAGTTGGCCATTTTCATTAGAAAATTTCCAATTTAATAGGTAACTTAACTGATTTTACCTGGCTAATTCTTATCTCTGGTTACAAGTTACAAAGAACAACTGTAATGCATTACTTCCCCACTCTCTAAATGAGAAGTAGGCATCCTGGTGTTAGACTTGAATAGGCATATGTTTGAAGGGGGTGGGGAAAACCTGTTCTCTTCCTCTGAAATAATGCAAGCACAAGATCTGGATTACAATCCAGATTCCCAAAATAGTTGTCGGACTGCTGCACAGCATGTATCCCTCATCTATGGAAATCCATTGGGAAGTCAGAAGCAGTCCATCCCCATAATATTCAGCATTTCTGAATCTTCAGAAGTGCTTCACTTTGGAGCATGAGCTCAGCAGATCTTATTCCTGTTCTGTAAGAAAGTAGGTCACTGTTATTGTAGGTGGGTGTTCATGAGGCTGAAGCCAAGATAATGTCTTCGTAAAGTCAACTAGTGAATCAATGCCTAAGGCAATATTTGAACTGAGAGCTTCCAAGATCCTAGACTTACTCTATACTAGAGTGTTCTACTATAAATCCTCTTATCTGCCCTGAAGTGAGTTCTTTCTGTGAAACAAATCCCACAGAAAATTGTGAAAACAAAACAAAATAAAAATCATTGGGCCTAGCTTTTTGAAGGAATTCTTTCTAGCTGGGTCTTTGACCTTTTTGGAGTCACTCAGTCTGATCCCCTGTATATTGTATTGGAAAAAATAAGGAGACCTGGAGTCTCCAATCCAATCTATTTAGATCTCTAAAATTCAGGACAGAGAAGGCCTGCTCCTCATAGAGGTTTTCTTTTTTTTAAAAGACCACAAAATATCTGTAAGATATCTTGTACTGTAGAAGAGAAAGAAAGAGAGAGAGAGAGAGAGAGAGAAAGAAAGAGCTAGTGAAGTTTACAGAACAGAGAAACAAATAATGTTCAGCTGCTTTGATTGCTGTGAATGGGTTACCACTGGACAACTATTAGGAAGTAAATGATTTCAAAAACCCAGAACATTTGCACTGTTCAGATAACCAACCATGTATACATTGAATTCACCCAGGACTGAGAAGGACTGCATCCAAAGAATGATGAATTGAGTTAGAATCCATGCATTGGCCTTTGCAGACATGCAAATTAGTATGTTTGCAGAAAGAGACAGAGCTTTTAGCTGTGACTCCATCTCCAGCTATTTGCATTCTATAAAAACATGGCTGGTCACCCAAACAGTGTTGTTAGTTGTCCTTGGGGCCATTCAGACTACCTTTTAGCTTGAATCCCAAACCAGATTAAAAGTGGGAAGTTCCCACTGGCGCCGGTTTTTACACACCAGGATTGGGGTTTTG
This sequence comes from Sceloporus undulatus, assembly GCF_019175285.1. Classification (NCBI taxonomy): domain Eukaryota; kingdom Metazoa; phylum Chordata; class Lepidosauria; order Squamata; family Phrynosomatidae; genus Sceloporus; species Sceloporus undulatus. The sequence continues at coordinate 50,622,927 of NC_056523.1, forward strand.
CACACCCGATCTGGGGCAAATCCCCCTCTAGTGGGTTTTCTGAAAGCGTTTTTTCCCCCTGTTTCTTTTGAGAAAACCCGCTTCTTCCAGGGTGCTGTCAAATGTGAATTTGGCCCCGGTCATGATCAGGTCAAGTTCAGGGGGAGGGATAAAGGTTAGTGGGTGGAGAGTGGGCAGAACATGCCTCCCCTCTCGCACCGGTCATTTTGCAAGTGGCATTTAAAAAAAATTGTGTGTGTGTTTGTGTGACAGAATATGCAGATGCTTGTGCTACATATATTTCTCTTTCAAATTTGGCAAATTGATACAGTGTGTGAATGCTTGTGCTACATATGTGTGGGGAAAGGAGGGAGAGCAAGAGGATGCAAAGGAAGAGAGAAAGAGAGGTGGCATTCTGGGATGGGAAAAGAAGGGAAAGCAAGAGGATGCAAAGGAAAAGAGAATGAGAGGTGGCATCCTGGGATGGGAAAAGGAGGGAAAGCAAGAGGATGCAAAGGAAAAAAGGAGGAGAGATGGCATTCAGGGATGGGAAAAAGAGGGAAAGCAAGAGGATGCAAAGGAAGAAAGAGATGGTATTCTGGGATGGGAAAAGGAGGGAAAGCAAGAGGATGCAAAGAGGAGGGAATCTGAAATGACTCAAAGACACACAACACATGCACATACACCTTGACAAGTTGACAGAATTTGCGACTGTTCCCACCAGTTTTTTTTTAAAGGAGGGCAGAAAGCACCTATTGCATTGGCCAGTGGTACTAGGACACATCACCTTTGACAAAAGCAGAAGTGAATTTGATTGACAACAAAGGAAGCTCCATTTTAAAGCGCTACTCCAAATGGGAGCTTCAGTGGGGCAAATTGCATTGATCAAGGTAAAGGGTAGTGGGAACGTCTTTCTGGGGAGATTCAGTACCAACTTACTGAATTCGACCTGGTTCCACCCAGCCTCAGGGCCAATTCCCCAGTGAGAATGGGGCCTTTGATGGCTAAAATCTACCCTCTACCTTTGGAAAGTGACATCCTTCAGGGAGAAGGAGAAGTCAAGAAACATTATTGTTGCAAGTTTACTTTGGGCAGGGTATGTGTAAGTGTGACAGATGTATGTGCATTCAAGTCCCCTGTTGGCTTATGGAAATGCCATAAATTTCATGGTGTTTTCTTAGGTAAGGAATCCTCAAGAGATGGTTTTGCCAGTTCCTTTCTCTGAAATATACCCTAAAGTACCTGGTATTTTATGATGGTCACAAAGCTTAAAAGTGTTGATCTGGACCAGAGTTTGGAAGGTAGTTGTTCTCTGGAAATCTGAAACAGGATTAGCGACTGGAATCTATTTGAGACCAACTGCTGTGCCTTTTTATATGTAAATAAAACTGATACTGCAAAGGCATCAGATGTGTCCTGAGATCATACAGGGGGAAATTACATCTTATGGCACTGATCTAATCCTACTCAGGGAAGCACTTAACAATGTAAAGTGGGGGTAGGAATCATGAAGCCTAGTAGGTGCTGGTGGATGGCAAGTCCCAGCATCCCTCATGATTAGTTATACTGGCTGAGGTTTCTGGGAGTTACAGTTCTACAGCATATGGAGAGCTGCATGGTTTCTACTACTGTTGTACAATGTGGTTTCATAATGTGGAAAAAGTCTCTCTGTGATGATAGAGGGTGAAGGTGCATCATCCAAATATGTCCGCTGCTCTATTTCCTTCTCGTCTTTTTCCTGATGGTAAGCAGATATAGGACCAATTCACAATAAGATTGGAAGGTAGCCTGAAAATGCCACCCATGCTGTGATCTCCCTCAAAGAAGTATTACATATAAATTAACATTGTTTGTTTTGGGTTTTTTATACTAGATGTGTATACGTATGTTCTTTTATCTGTATTTTTTTTGTTTTAAAACATTTTAACTGTCTTAAATTAGTTCTAAACTAATAAGATAATTTATTAAATAGTTTTAAAAGAGGGAGGATGGAAACACACAGTCCTTGCCACTCAGATCCAGCCCCAAACCAGATCTGACCCCATGCCACACTGGCAGAAGAGGAGGAGGATGGCAACCTCTTTCTGCCAAACCTAATACAACTGCAATCACAACCCAGGTTCATATCTGATGGCATACAACCATGAATTCTGCCCCAGTCTAGTGACTGCACTACATGTCTGATCAAACAAAAGGAAATATCCAATTGCTGAATCACTCTTCACCAATTGCACAAACTCAGATGTGGTGACCTTCCATATGGCTACATTACCCACTAGACTGATTGCCCAAGATCAATGTTGCAGAAGATCTCACTGTAATATAGTCATTTCCAGTAAGCATGCCTGTAATGTACCTGGGTCTCTTTTGGCAGCCTCAATCAAATCCAGTTCATTGCAGGATGACAGGTGATTCTTGTCAAGTTGCATAACCAAGATGTTTGGTGGGCCAGAATGGGCAGCATGCCAGAGAACAGCTATGAGAAATTAGTCGTTGCCATAATTGTCCACTTTTACCAGGGACAAAATGTAGGACAAATTCAAGACCAAACTGTAGGGCAACTGCAGGACAAAACTCAGCTCAAAATGTAGGACATTTAAGGTCCACCATTTTTCTTCAATGTCCTACATTTTGGGCTGAGTTTTGTCCTGCAGTTGTCCTACAGTTTGGTCTTGAATTTGTTCCACATTTTGTCCCTGGTAAAAGTGGACAATTATGGCAACCCAACGGATGTAATCATAATGTGATCAAAAAACCTGATCCCCTTCCCATCTATTGTGCCAGGATGTAAGATTGTCCAAATCCATAGAATCCTGTGGGATGATAAATGGAATGCAGAAGCCTGACGGAAAACTGTTTCAGTTATGTTTAAACTTGCAATGTAAGTATATACATAAATTCTGGGACTTACCATGATTGTATTGTCAGAAAACCTACCTTGCAATACCTTTCCTAAAGTCTCCTTTGCCAGATTAGAGCAGCGATTTTAGGACAGACAGACAGGTCCACAATGACCATAGAGTGTCACTGAGAGTGAGAAGGTCCCACCTGGCTTTTTCACTGTGAGGTTCTTCTATAGAAGATTTCATCATCCTCAGTGCTCACTGTTTCCCCCGCTACTACTTTGGCCACATTAATGGGTTCATGAAGTGCCAGCTTCTTTTGGAGCATGCAGCTCAGACTACTCCATAGAGATAGTGTATAATTTTAACCAAATGAGTGGCTGGCCTTGGGCTTCTGTTCCTTCTTGTCTCTTTTGCAAAGGTGCTCCTTACATCCTTCCTGCATCTCAGGTGTTAGTAGGCCAAACACATCCACATAATATCCAACTACATTGTGCTCCCTTATTTTATGGGTCATATATATCTCTGGGAGAATCCTCACTATTTTATTTGTTTATTTATTTGATTACACCCCACCTTTCTCCTGAGATGGCAACCAAGGCAGCTTAAAGTGAGTTAAGTTACAGCCATGTTAGTCCTCTAGAGTATGAGAAGCTTATCGCACACATTATTTTCCCCATTACGGGATTGAGAAGGAAACTCTCGGGGCCGTGCACGACCAGGAAAAAATTATTTTATCGCACAGCAAATTGTCCTCAAAATGGCCCTGTTCCATTCTGTGGTGCCAAGCCGTCCCCATTCAGTGTTGAGGAGCATTTAATGTTCAAGTCGGAAGTTTTCTGACCAAGCAAAATGGCGCCCCTCAGCACCGAATGGGGATGGCTTGGCACCATGGAACAGAAAGGGGCCATTTTTAAAAATTTTATTTTTAAAGTATATAACCACTTTTACATACATGTTTACAATATGCACTTTCTAAAACAAATGTTACAATGTTTGCATTAATATGTTCTTTACCATAAACAAGCCATTTTGAGGACAATTTGCTGTGTGATAAAATCCGTTTTTTCCCGGTCGTGTGCTGCCACAAGAGTCTTTTGGTCTTTCAGTCACGCGCCCCTGTAAGGAAATGTGTGAATGTGTATGAAAGGCACTACTGGAGCAAACAAAATGGAGAAGGTGCAATGCGTGATGGGGAAAGCTGCCTGGCAAACGAGGCGAGGATTTTTTAAGAACTGCTGATGTGACGATAGATGGCGTGTCCAAAACCTTGGATGTAGCTGCTTATCCATAAAGAAGAAGATATCCAGGACTGTACGAACAGCCTGGATAGGAACAAAGACTGATAAGGAAGAGACTGCAAAGAACTGTTCGATCTGAAGTGTTGGTCAGCATCAAAGGAAGAGGTCCTCAAGTAAAGACAGCAGGACGGAGGACGTGGTAAAGCCTTAAAAGAGAGACTTTTCCAGATCAAAGGTGTGCTCTGGACCCGCGGCAACAGAGATCCCATGCCTTCATGAAGACGACTGATCAACGGCTTCAATGAAGTGCCTTCTGTGTGTGTGAGTATTGTGTGAATGGTGTGTGTGAGAGCTCTCTTGGTACTTGTATTTGTCTATGTCTGTGTATTTCAATAAATGTTACATGTATAGTGTCTAAAACCAAATTTGGTGTCTCTTTGTCTGTGTCAGCCCTGCTGTTGATAAGTTTACTGGGCAGGAGATTTCCACTACACGCTCTAAGGTTGAACAGGTTGCCCCTAAAATCTGGGCATAACACCCCCCCTTCTTTTGAATACCCAAGCTAGCATCTCTGGGACAAGCTGTGCCAATCTCTAATAGTCTCCCTCTTCACCACTCAGCTTATACTTGGAGAATGGATACTCACCAGATGTTGAAGGGCTGCTAGACTTCTTATACCTCCAGAATGCTCTCTGCGGCCTCTTGCACTTGTGACTCTTCTTTGCTAATTCCTTCTTCCTTGCTATCTCCTTCTCTCAGCTGCTGGGACTACCACTAGAACTGTCAGACAGGGAGTCTGGCCTCCCCTTCCTCCTTGCTCCTGCCTAAGGTCTTTTCCTTCAGATTTCCTGCCAGGTCTGGGTATACCTTGGAGATAGAGCCAACACAGCCAAGGGGATGAGCTTCTCCATACACTCCAGGTTTCCCAAGCTTTGTGCAAGTCTTTGAAGGATGCTGCTTCAAAGCAAGGATAGAAAATTAATTGGGACTGTTCCTGCTAAATCCAGATAGTTAGAAGGCATGATTTTGCTACTCATTCTGGATATAAACAACTGAAATCTACTTCTCTTGGAGTATTTCCAGAACATATCCAAAACCTTTCAGCAGGTTCTGAGCTTTTGAGGGAATAAGTATGTGAGATGCTCACCTCAGTCCGGGAATAACATCCTCACTTTGTGCAATGTCCACTTCACACACCTAGTGGCCTCCAGCACAATGAAGGATTGATATCCTGTTTTGCCCCTTACATCTTTGAAGAACATCTCAATATCTGAGGTGTGAGCTGCTGCCAGGCTTGTCTTTGAATTGCTCATGAAGAAGAGGAACCAGGGAAATAAATGAAAGCCAGTATATCAAAACATAGCAATCTAAAGACAGCTATTTGAAACTGAAACCCTTAGTACAATCCTGGATTAGGATGCAGAAGAAGAGCTTGTCTTTAAGCAGCATAGCCATCTGTTCATCCAGCCATCTATCCTGAAGGATTCTTTCCAGACTTTCTGGATTTTGTTGGCTTCTGTTATGTATCTATGCAGATTTCAACACGTCCCATGCCTTTCTTCTCTCAGAGATGGATGGCTGAAGAAATCCCAACTCAGGATAGAATCCAAGCATCAAAGGATTATTTCAGGCCTGTTTCCTTGATATAAGAGAGCACATGTCAATAAGCACATGTCAAACAATGGTGGCAGAATTTACACCACAGTCATTTTATTTTTTCAAAAGTAAATGACAAAACCAACAGACCTACAACTGTGTTTCATGTATGGGCCATTCACTTTACGTCTCAGAAAACTCAAAGACATAGCCAGATTGGTCTGTAGAAAACTCTAAGGAAGAAGACTATGAAAGCCCATGCTGTCAACTTCTTTCTTTCAGTTAGTCTCAAAGGTGCTACAAGATCTCTCTACATCTCAGAAAACTGTTTCTGGAAACTATTATGTTAAGCTAAGTGAGGTTTCTATGCAAACCAGTAGAAGTGACACAATTTTTTTTTGATCCACATAGTTACACACAAGCAGAATCCTATTTCCAGGATGAGAGGCCTTGTACCTCTAAATGTCAGTTAGTGATGAATAACAACATTGCCCTCCTACCCTCTTATGCTTTGAAGGCTTCCCACAGACTACTGTGGGAAACAGATTTCTAGATTAGATAGTTCTCTGGCCTGATCTGTCAGGGCTCTATTTATGTTCTTACTTACACTTACCTGGGAATGGGTTTCACTGAACGTAGTGGGCCTAACAGCTGAGCAGACATGTGTTGGCTTGCACAGTCAATTGGTAATTTGCACTGATGTTGCCAGTGATAACAACTACTATATAATGCTCATCATGCTCAGCTTTATGAGCTGTCAAGTGTAATTTCCCTGTAAAAATGAGATTCTACACACTGAGAGATTGTGCTCCTAGTTTAATTTTTGTCCCCAAGTTTTATTGATAAAATTAAAAGCCGTATTTCCATCATAAAAAGGCACTCAAGGAAGCTACTTGCTCTTACATGGAGGATTAGGAAAACCTAAATTAAACTATAATTTACAAGCCAAAACAATGAAAATGTATTTAAACATATGTTAAAAGATACAGCCAATACAGGCTGTTAACCCCCTCCCCTTTAACAACAGGTCAATTTGTATATCATTTGCCTGAATACAAAAATATCTAAACAGTGACAGAGGGGGGCTAACCTAACCATGCTCAGCTGAGAGTTACTGAGTCTAGGAGCAGCCCCCTAAGAAGGCCTATCTGTATTACAGACTTAAAATATTTAATGTTCATTCTCTCTCTCAAGGGAGATCTGGGAATTATAATATGGCAGGGAGAAAACCAGGGCTGGTCCTGCCATTTGGCAGAGTGAGGCAATAGCCTCAGGTTGCAAGTGCCAGGAAGGAGCAACAAGATGTCAGATGAGAGAGAAGTATATCAGAGCCTGCTGCACATCCACTGAACTAGCCTGCTGCCTTCACGCAGAGAGGACACCATCCCGTTTCCAGGGATGGCAAAAGATGAAACTACCAACCCAGTCAGCTTTTGTATATGGAATCAAAGCCATCTTTTCCTTTTCCTTGGGTAGTGAAAGGTCTTGGGCCAGCCCTATAGAAGAGGAAACTAAGGATTTCTTAGCACCATCCATCAGTGACAACTCCACACATTATTTTGTAGAACCCATAACAGTCAGCTGATATTTTGTTGTTGTATGCCTCCAAATCATTTTTTACTTATGGTGACCTTATCATAGGGCTTTCTTAGCACTGACTTTTCTGGCCAATCCAGGCACGGGACGGGATCGGGCCAGAAGGTGGGAAAATGGATTTTATTGCACAGGAAAAGGCTGCCGATGCCACCGGCCAACCATCACACATCTCTGGCTGCATTCAGCTGGCTGATTTTGGTAGTATGGAAGCTTTCTTCTTCCTCTGTATGTGACAGAAAGAAACAGTGACAAAGAAACTAGAACTCTTTCCTCATTGCAGCTCTGCCATGAATTAAAGGTGTTTACTTTTGTTCCTTTTTTTCTTTTCTTTCTATTGGAGCAGAACCCACATTTCTCAGAAGCAAATTTGAGGAGGAAATTCCTGGGATTTCTGTCACTACCCAAAAGCCACTTCACAGAATTTGCTCTGAATATTTTCTGCTTTTGGCAGCAGGGTGGGACTCAATTGTCTCTCTCTCTCCAATACCCTGCAACACATCCAGGGAACTGAAGTGAAAGCAAAATGGTTGTCAAGCTGGACTGATGGTGCTGACTCTTCTGCAGAAACAGAAGCACAGCAATAACAACCACAACTAGCAGAGGAGGAAGAAAGCAGAACTGCTAGTAGGCTATGGCTGAACTACTAGTTAGAGAACTTCCTCTCCCCAGAGAAGTTTGGTGAAATAGCCCCCACAATTCTTCTGACCACAAATAGCGATGGCAATACAAGAAGCCATTTGCACATAGCACTAATTCTGGTAGCTTTTAAAAGTAACTTATTTAATCAAGATTGTTATGAAGAACACTATCAGCAAACCAGCAGACAAGGCATAATAAAACCATTTGTTTATAATCTATGTAGCCAAAGTAGACTTTGTTTCCACTTTAAATCTATCATATTATCAGGGACCCAGCAATTTGATGTCTTTAAACAGATTAGATTAGTCACTAGTCTGCTATACAAAGGGTGACTAGAGACAAATGAGGACAGGGTTCTGCAGGAGGGAGAAGTTCAGCAGCTGCAGCTTTTCTCCCCTCTGCCTCTCATGAAAGGAAGCTTATTAGGCAAGGCCACACTGCCATTTGTCCATCTGGGTCAGAATGGTCAATCTGGACATGCAGCAGCCAGGTCCCTGGGGATCCTTTTGGAAGTACTAGGCACAGATCCCTTTAGAAGTACAGTCATCCCTCCAGTTTTGCGGGGCTTAGGGGTGGAGGACCCTCATGAATATGAAAATTTGCAAATAATTGGGGGGGGGGACTAGTGTGCACACACATCTCCCTTCCAAAGCCTCAAACAGCTGCAGCAAACTGTCTGGGGTACTGGAAGGGCAAGGCAATGCGCACTGGCCACTGCCGCCTTCTTTACCAAGGCTTGAGAGTAAACTGTGCCATAGTCTATGCCACCAGTTGCCCATTGTTAAACTGCCCATCTTCCAGTTCTTGGCTATTTCAATTCTTGTGATGGCCAGGAGAAAACAAATCAATGATTTTTTTTCTATGATTCTATGATTTATTTTTCAAGTCTTTGTTCTCTCCCAGAAATAGACAGAGTAATAAAAGACACGGGCAGGGAGCTATCTCTTGAAGAGTGATCTCAGAAATAATAGAAAAAATATTTGACCAAAACTGTGTTAACTTTCTCACAATGTTACCACATACGAATATATGTTTCTTTGCAATTACAGCCTGTCCAACATTTTGCAGTTGATTGTTTAGAAAATCTAGCCAGTTGCACAGGGGTGAGGTACCATTTATACAATAATTTCAGGGAACACTCTCTAAGCTGGGTAGATCTTGATTTAAATGGGGGAGACTCCAAATCTTCTTCCAATTGATATTTTCAGATCTAATTCCCATCATATTTTATATGCCAGCCCATTACCATAAGTTTCCTCTATAAGGCAATTGTAGAGTCTTCCCACAATACCTTTAGGGACCTGGGTGGAGGCCTTGCAATAACTTTCAAACATTGTAAGAGGGCGTAAAGTCTCTCCTTCCCTAACCAAGGGCCCAAACAGACAGGCCAAAATAAAGCTGCTTCGGGTCACTTTGGAAGTATGCTGTTTGATGCCTGCATCCCAAGAAGCCGGAAGCCATGTCAAAGCCACCGTTCCAGTCTTAAGGACTGGAGCGCAACTTTGGTGCAGCTTCTGGCCTCGTAAGATGTGTGTGCCATTTAAACAGCATATCTCCAGAGTGACCTGAAGCAGCTTTATTTTGGCCTGTCTGTTCGGGTCTTATGTTTGCTATAAGGGAGGTAATTTGCTGTAGCTGAAGCTATGTGGGCTGAATGTGTGCTAAGGTCTTATGTGGCTCATTTGCTGATATGGATTTACCCTTGGGGGGGGGAATCTTATAATGCATAGAGCCCTTTATTTTCCCCCACTCCAAACTGGGAAATGTTTAGGATGCAAAAGCAAAGGCCTAATTGGAGAGGGACTGGGCACTATCAAATAATTCCATGATGCAGCGCTGAAGGTGATAAAGAAGGGGCTTCATAAAGCCGTGCCACTGCTGCTATGATGCCTCTTGGAGAGCACAAAAAGGAGTCTTTTTGCGCTCTCCACAGGCCAGATCAGGGCCGCGCCATGAGGTTACCATGGTCCTGATCCACCCATTAAAGAGGCAGCTGCATACTGTCCATCTGTACAGCCCTATGAAAGAGGATTAATTGGGACTGTCCCTACTAAATCTTGGAAGTTGGAGAGTATGCAATGGAAACCAGGTATGTCACCATTTATGTACAGTCCTTTGATTCAGTGGGATTACCCTAGTTGGGACTAACAATTACATTTAGGCCTGCATGATTACTAGTGGGTCTTTTGTCTCTGGAATTACTGTATCCTCTAACATCAACATTTTAAGCTGTCTCTGAACAGCGCTTTAGGTTATACTGTTTTATTTCTTGTCAGACATCTTAGCTTGCATCTTTTCAACAGGTCTTCATTTATATGTCCAACTCCCACATCCATTTGTATCAGTGCTTCTTGAGCACTGGTTATATGCCCTCCACTTTCCAATGTGTTAGCACTAAGACAATGTACTTAGTTCACCCACCTTTTTTATTGATCTCCTGATCATTAATAAAAATCCATTAGTAGTAAATTGAAAATACTGAACCAGGAACAGTGCACTCACATAAAAAGGATTAGGCAATGCAGACTTTAATACAGCAGGATCTGCATTAAACACTTCTGCAGCAGTATAGCTGAAATGCATCCTGTGTTAGATTCATATAGGAAATGTAAACTGAAACTTTGCACACTGATGCTGGCTGAAAGGATGTTGACAAGCCATAAAGTAATTAGAGGAAGGATCTGCCACTGTTTATGTTAATGTCATATAAAGCCATCCTTATGGGTCATTCTTTTGGGCCAGCAACGAAATTCATTTGCTTTAATAATCTTTACTGACCAACCATTTCTGTAGACACTGCACATGGAAATCCTTGTCTATGTTTTGCCCCTGTTTGTTTTGGGGAGATTTGGTATACAGTGATGTCAATGTGAGCTAGCCCAGATATGGCTTTTCATATGTTTTCAGATGTTGATGGTCTGCAATTCCCCTTACCCTTAGTCAGCATGGCCAACTGTGAGAAATTATGGGAGCCCTCCCATATTTCTGAGGCTTTTCACTTCTAAGGGAACTGTGCATTGTGACACATCAAAGAAGGGTGAGTATTATTTGCTGTAAATCTTCTGAACTGCTGCCTAATTTATCAGATGTGAGTGGGCTGAAGTCCAGAAAAGTTTATGCCAAGTAAAACATATGGGAACCATCCCTTTTGGGAGATGGTGGAAGTCTCTGGTTCTTTCTAGTGAGGATAAGAGGAAGCAGGGATACTTTATGAGTGTAGGAACGTGAGGGACTATTTCCCAGGAGGGATGATGTGTGCACAGTGGTTATGTGAACTGTTGTCTTTGTCCATTCTTTGGAAAGGGAAAGGCAATGTCAAGCTTCCTCTGAACTAATCTTGATCAAAACCCCCCCCCCCAAAAAAAACACTGATAGGGTTGCCTTAGGATCGCCATAAGTCAGAAATGACTTGAAGGCAAACAATAAAAACAACAACAAGAAGATATGCAAAAACAGTGAAAGCTTGAATAGGCCTTTTATGATGAGCAGCAAAGACAAAATACCCCATTCTCCACCTTCCAGAAATGTACTCACTGAACAGGCTGCCAGCTGTCATTATATTTCAAGTTTTAAATAAAGATACTCTTTTCCAGTGTACCAGTGTGTACATAAGCACACACACCACACACACAGACAGCATGTTCCTCTGATTTTTGGAGGCATTAACAAAGGGCCAAAATGGAAAGCTTTAGTCTTGAGATCCAAATATTTATGTCCACCATGAGCGAACGCTAACTGGCATGTTGGCATTTCTGTGTACCATCGTTCCAGGGTTTAAAATATATGTACCAAGATCTTCTGACATTATGCAAGGATTAGAACCATTACAGATTACACTTGATGGGGGCTGGATGCCTAAAATTACTACAAAAATATTTTATGTACCTGCAACATACATAATGCCCTCAGTTTGGAAAGGGATTAGAAAAAAAAATCAGGGAGGATAAGACTATCAGTTGTTATATGTCAGGCTGGTTATATGTCACCTCCAGAATCAGAGGCAATATGCCTCTCAATACCTGTTGCTAGGAAACATGAATGGGAAAACACAGTTGTCCTCGTGCATTTCACATGGGCACCGTGGCAACAGAATGATAGAGAAAATAGGCCTCTGGTCTGATCCAGCAGGATTGCTCTTATATGTACAGTCTTATATGTACTGTGAAATAACAGAAATTATGAAGAAACAGATTAGCATCCTGCTCAATATTTATGAGCTTATAAGTGGAACTTTGCATCTTTGGGGATTCCTATTTATGGTCATTGAAGGCTGCATATGGGTTTCCGAGGAGCTGCAGATTGGGGCATTTGGGAATTATAACTGCAGCACTCTCCTGGTTGGTGTTCATACAATCATAGAATCACAGAGTTGGAAGAGACCAAAAGGGCCATCCAGTCCAATCCCCTGCCATGCATGAACTCACAATCAAAGCATGCCAGGATAGACTCAGTAAGGGAGACCAAGGGTCTAAGCCTACGGGATTTGAACAGAAAGGTAGATAATAGGAGGGTTTGAAGATGTCTCATTCACAGGGTCACCATGAGTTGAGACTGACTCAAAGGCAGCTAACAACAACAACAACAACAACAACATGTAAACAAGTCATGATGAGGGCAGGGGGTAACTAGTTTAATTGGACCATGTAGACATGTCCTGTGTGATGTGGGCGCAGTGCTGCATGAGGCCTAAGATTTATCCCTGAATGCCAACTGCTCTTGATATTGTGCTGATAACCCAGAGCTGTTACTGCACACATCATCTTCCAGTAACAGTTTATCAGAACGGACAGACTATCTCCTTTGCTATATCATAATGTAAGCCCTGAAATGGACACACAGTAATTCTGACAATGGTTGGAATTTTATGACCAAAAAAGGAAAACATGCAGGGATTGGGGAGAGAGGTAAGGGAACAGGCACACAAGGATTTCTAAGCCACAGAGCATCCAGGGTCACTGGGAGCTAGTTAATGACTATATCAAACTAACATGAGATTTAATTATACTTTTGCACCACCCCACCCAGCTCCAGGGGAAAAACATTCTTGTGGGTTTCTTTTTTTAAAAAGAAACTTATTTAAAAAGTTGATTGATTAAGTGGCTGGCTCCTGGCCCTGACAACAGGCTTCTTTTTTACCATTTGCCAAAACACTTATCTCCTTTTCAATCAGTAAATAAAGGTTAGCCACCAAAAACAAGACGGAGACACAAAGACTGCAGTCTGACATACAAATATGTATGCCTGTATACTAATTAAAAACGAAACAGTGCAAACAGAGCAATGAGGACAATGGGTGCAATTCAACAGAAGTCACTTGTCAGGAGTTTCATTGGAAGCGACAAATGCAGCAAACAGGGACATAGTCAAAGAGAAGGGGTCCGTGGAGTCCAAACCTCCCTTCTGTTAGATACTATGAATGGTGTGTGCCACCATGCTGCCACACCCAAGCCCCATTATAACAGAGGCACTTAGTCTGGACCCCTCCCCCCCTTCCCAAAATCCTGGCTATGTCCCTGCAGTAAAAGCTGCAAAGCTACACACACTTTCCTGGGAGTATACCATTTTTTTAATGCAATAGGGTTTATTTCTGTGAATATATGCATAAGAATGCACTGTTGGTCATGATGCACACACATGCCATTCCTGTTCAACTAGACATACAACACATCAGTTTAGATATGCTAACCAACAAGCCAATTCTACTAGGGTAAACCCATTCTTAGCCATTTTTTGAAGGGATCCATCAAAATCATTGTAAAATTTCACATTTTTGTTTCCTCTGGCCTCACTGATTACAATCACACTGATTACCCACAAGAATTCATCAAGAGATTAAGAGACACAGAATAAGAAGAAAATATCTAAATATTACGCGGAATTGTTAGAAAGGGATTTGGAAAGGGAAAGGATTAAGGGGAACATGATAAAATGGAGTCAAATGGTGCAACATAATATAGAGCTGGAGGATTGGGAGAGAACGTGGGAAAAAACAAATAAATTTACTCTAGCCCAAAATATGAAAGAAAACTATTATAAGATGTTCTACTTGTGGTATATCACGCCGGTTAAAATATATAAAATGTATAAAAAAGGGAATAAGATATGTTGGAAATGTAAGAAAGCAGAGGGAACCTTTTACCACATGTGGTGGGACTGTAAAAAAGCCAAACAATTCTGGAATGGGATACACGGTGTGATAACAGATATAATAGGAGGAAGATTTCAAAAAACCCCGGAGTTATATCTATTGAATATGACTTGTAGAATAGAGAAAGAAATAGAGAGGAGATATTGGAAGATAATTTTGTATATGATTTCGGCGGCAAGATTACTATATGCACAAAGATGGAAAATAGAGCAAGTACCAACTATAGAGGACTGGTTTAATAAGGTGATGGAAATGAAAGAGGCGGATAGACTTTCCAGAAGTATAAAAGGAAAAGAAGAAGATGAGGAAGAGGATAAAGAAGATGTGTGGAACATAATAGAACAGTACTGGAATAGTGTAATGTAAATAAAAGAAAGTAAAGGAAAGAAGATAAAGAAATAGGAAATGGGTTAGGAGGAGAAAGGGGAGGAAAAAGGGGAGGTGGAATGGGAGGGATGGGGAGAGGGGAGGGAGAGGGGGAGGGAAGGGGAGATCTGTGAATAAAAAAAAGGGTAAGCAAATATATATATGTGCATGGAAAAAGCAAATAAATAAATAAATAATAAAAAAAAGAATTCATCAAGAGATTAAACTCTGTGTCTTGAAATTTGAATTAGACAAAGGTGTTTCAGAACATGCATCCATGTCTTCATTGGCACACCTGTATTTAGATGTCTGTGCTACCTCCCACTCCAACTACTGTATGTTAAGGACCACCATTAAGATAAGGATGCATTTCCACCTGTAATATTTCAGTTTCCCTATATCTTCTTCCTGCCCAGTCATGTATGCAAATATCTGACTAATGAGACAACACTCCAGGTTAACTGATAAAGTAAATTGCAATCCAGGAAAATCCAAATAAAAGTGTTAATTTTTAAATGAACCATCTTGCCAATACACAACCTAAAGAACATCAACACAGAATTTAAATGTAATGTGAAAAATATATTTGAACTATTAAGCTTAACTGACCAAAAATCAGATCAACTTTCTCAGGGGAAAAGGTCATCAATAGCCAAAAAGGAGGAGAGATCTCAATGGATGGAAGTCAATACTCTTCAAATAGTTAAGGACAAATGATAAGCAAAATGTGACAGAGGATGAATACTGAATCAACTGTTCAGTGACTTGTGTGTAGGGCCAAAGAGAACTACTAGAATAATCAATGCAGAGAAAGAGAAGATGACAACAAAAAACAAAGAAAAGGATACCTGTTCTACAAGATCCAAGAAATCAAAGGGAAATTTAAACCAGTAAGGGAGCACATTGCATGACCAACTAGAAATAAAAGGAAGATGGAAACAATACATGGAAAAACTATATAAAAGAAATGAAAAGATGACAGAGTAATTCAAATAAGAATGATACATAGAAAAATCTCCAGTTTAAAAAATGAAATGGAAGGTGAACTCAGTGCACTTAGGAGGGGAAAAAATCATGAAGAACAGATGGCATACCAATAGAGTTGCTTCAATCTACAGAAAGAGAATTTATTTTAGTTCTTATTCATATTTGTCAACAAATATGGGTGGGGGGACAATGGATGATAGATGCTCAATATACATTCCAGTCCCCCCAAAAGGCTACAGGACTGTGGCATGATCTCCTTTCTATGCCTTGAGGTTACATTTTACCTCGCTCTTATAGAAGGCCCCTCATCAATGACACCTGCCCAGCATCCACCCTTCATACATTTTCCCTAAATGTATAAGGGCTAAGGTCCCAAGTGTCCCCCTCTTTTAAGGTTAACATCTTAGGTATCATGCTTGTTTGTGCCTATATGGTTTAGACTTCACTCAGGCAGAGGCTTCTGTTATAACAAATACACTTTAACTTTATTGAATAACATTTAGCAAGAATGTACCTCAGGTAGAATAGTTAAAACATGGTATTGTTAATATAACAGTTGCAGGCATTTCCCAGTTTCCTCTTTACAATCACCAATACACTTTCCCTCCCAGTCAGTATTCTTTGATGACCGTATTGAGACCTGTTGCCTCTTTCTCCAGTTTCTCTGCTGCCTTGTCAGAATACCTCTCTGACTTTCTATAGGCCCAGTCAGATTCCCTATCTGACCCTCTCCCTAAAACTTTTTCCACTTCTTCCTGAAAAGTGCACACCTTTACATGTATGTATAAATGCACTTACACCAGGGCAGCTCTAAGTGGTGCCCTTTCCAAATACTAACTCTAATTGTACATGTAAATGCCCCATCGCAGGAGCACATTTAAAAAGGGACAGAGCTGCCATGCCCAAGTGGTGAGGGTGGCAATGCCCAAAAGAGAAACTGTGACATCCTCTCATGGAGTCGAGTACAACATACACAAAACAGACAGCCAAAGAGGGGGCATGGGGTGAAGGGGGGCATGATTGTAGCTTGCCAGCATCTGCATGGGCACACCTCTGTTCTGATGCCCTGTCTTGGTGAAGCACTGCACAACAACTGTATGCAGATGAACAGGGACAGCCATGCGATGGGATGGCAGTCACTGGCAATTCACAGGGATGGTGGGGGAACAGTAAAAAAAAAGTACCCAGTGGCACAGTTTGAAGCCACACCATGTAGTCGTGACATGCACACTCCAGCCACCTTAGGAGCAGGTGGTGTGGTTGGTAGGGTTTCAATGCAGCTTCAGAAAAGACAGCTTCAAGCCATTTTTTTCCTGGTCATCTGTTTCGCCCCTTACTCAAGAACCTCCCCTGAACTCAAACCTTCCCTCAATTCAATTTTCTTCAACTCTTTTCAGTTCTCTTAAACTGCCCCTCAACTGAACTCACAATCACTCACTCCTGCCTTTTGTATCTATTCCTTCCCCTGAGGCCCCTCCCTCACAGTCAGCCCAAACCTTGATTGGCTGTCAGGAAACCAAGTCTGCCCAGTGACTCTGTCACAAGGACCACTGCATTAATTTCCCATGTGAGCAAAGTGATGCTCAAAATTCTACAACAAGGATTTTTATCATAGATGGAGCAAAAAATGCCAGATTTCACAAAAGGAGTGCACCAAAGAATTTCAAAAGAAAATCAGCCTGTGCTTTAGATTATAGCAAAGCCTTTGATTGTACAGATCATGAAAAACTATGGTTCACTCTTAAAGTAATGGCGGTGCCACAACATCTGATTGTCCTGAATCATAACCTGTATTCAAGACAAGAGGCTACTATGAGGATAGAATACACATTATTATTATTATTATTATTATTATTATTATTATTATTATTAACCTTTATTTATAAAGCGCTGTAAATTTACACAGCGCTGTACATACAATCTTTTTAATTGGACGGTTCCCTGCCCTCAGGCTTACAATCTAAAAAGACACGACACAAAAGAAGAAGGGAGTGGTGGTGGGGAAGGGTACAGATAAATGGAATGGTCTCCAGTTGGCAAGGGGGTCAGGCAAGGCGGCATGTTATAACCCTATCTGTTTAACTTGTATACCAAAAATATTATGTACAGAGCAGGATCAGACTCAAAGGAAGGAGGCGTGAAAATTAGAGGAAGGAACATCAACAATTTAAGATACAAAAATGACACCATACCACTAGCAGAAAATAAGAAATACCTGGAAGGATTACAGAAAATATTAAAGGTGTGCAAAGACAGGTTTACGGTTGAACATTAAGAAAACAAAAATGACCACAGATGACTTACATAACATTAAAACAGGTGATGAAGGCATTGAAATAATTCAAGATTTTCCATACCTTGGCTCAGTCATAAATACATTCAATTAATCAGAATGGAAATTGCAATCAAGAAATCTGAAGAAGATCGTGAGATTTGGAAGAGTAGCTAGGAAGGAATTAGACACAATCCTGAAGTGTTAAGATATATAATTGAATCTTAAAGTCAGGATTGTCCAGCTCATCATATTTCCAGTTTTTATGTATGGCTGTGAAAGCTGGACAGTGATGAAAGTGGAAGGAACAGCATCAACTCATTTTAAGATGTGGTGCTGGAGAAGAGTTCTGCACATACCATAGTGCTAAAGAGATAAATAAATGGGTCCCAGAGCAAATCATGCCTGAACTAATCCTAGAAGTCCAGAAGATGACTAAACTGAGGCTGTTCAACTTTGACCATATCATGAAAGACATGACTCACTAGAAAAGACACTAATGCTGCTGAAGGCAATAATAATAATAATAATAATAATAATAATAATAATTGTATACCGTTTTTCCATAGATCAAAACGGTTTACAGACTATAAAACTATTGCAAACATCTCATAAAAATAGATAAAAACAAGTAATACAGTTATATAAAACACAATCATTCACAGGGTAAGGCAGAGAATCGATGGCATCAAGAGCGCTCAACTTCATTCCTCGAAGGGGAAGGCTTGGCAAAAAAGAAAGGTTTTAAGCCTCTTTTTAAATGTTTCTAGGGGGGTCATGAGATGGAGCTCCTCGGGGAGACTGTTCCAAATCCGCGGGGCCACCACTGAAAAGGCCATCTGGGATGCGGAGACATATTTGGAAGATGGAATCTCCAACAGATTCTTCCCGGATGTTCTGAGTGTGCAGGGCGGATTATATGGGGAGATGTGGTCCCTCAAGTAACTCGGGCCCAAGCCATGTAGGGCTTTATAAGTAATAACCAACACCTTGTATTGCGCTCAGAAGCAAATGGGCAGCCAGTGAAGATTTTTCAGAATAGGTGTTATGTGGTCAAACCTGGATGTGCCAGTGACCAGTCTGGATGCCATGTTTTGTACTAACTGAAGCTTCTGGGCTTGGTACAAGGGTAGCCCCATGCAGAGCGCATTACAGAAATCTAAGCGAGAGGTTACCAGAGCATGTACCACGGTTTCAAGGTCCCTTTGGCCCAGGTAGGGTCATAGTTGGCGTATCAACCAAAGCTGATAGCAAGCACTTCTGACCGTCGCATCTACTTGAGATGTCAACAGCAGGGATGAGTCCAGAAGTACTCCTAAGCTGCAAGCTTCGTCCTTCAAGGGTAGTGCAACCCCATTCAGGACAGGTTGATAAATTTCCTTCCCCGGGCCTGGGGAACCTATCACCAGTACTTCCATTTTCTCTGGATTCAGGCTGAGTTTGTTTTCCCTCATCCAGCCCATTACCGACTCCAGGCAGGCATTCAGAGAAGAGACGCCATAATTAGACACTGCAGCAGTCGGAGGCACAGAGAAGCATATTTGGGTGTCATCGGTGTACTGATAACACCACGCCTCGTGTCTCCGGATGATCTCTCCCAGCTGTTTCATGTAAATGTTGAACAAAGTGGGGGACAAAATAGCTCCCTGAGGGACCCCAGATGTTAGTTCCCTCTTAGAGGAGCAAGTGTCCCCCAACTGCACCATCTGGAATCTTCCCAAGAGGTAGGAACGGAACCACTGGAGCGCAGTGCCCCCGATACCCAACTCCCTCAGGCGTTCCAGAAGGATACCGTGGTCAATGGTATTGAAAGCCTCTGAGATGTCCAAAAGCACCAACAAGGTCACACTTTCCCTGTCAATGCCCAGACAGGAAAAGAGGGAGACTGCATTGCAGGTGGATAGAGTCAGTCAAGAAAGCAACAGCCCCAAATCTGCAAGACCTGAGCAAGGAGGTTGATGGTGCAGGGGACTTGGAGGTCTCTCATTCATAGGTCACTATAGGTTGAAGTTGACTTAAGTTGGTGGTAGTTAACAACAACTAAGTTTAAAAGGTGCTACTAGACTGTTGGGTTTGCTACAACAGATTAATACTGGATTTCTAGCCTTTTCTTATGCCCCTCACAATAGGACATACATTAGTTGTGACTAACATGTTGATTTTAGTTGATCTCCCCTAAGTCCATGAAGTACTCTCACAAGGATAGAACAAATTTATGAGTAATCTTTGCTTGATTGTACCCAGAGTTTGTTAGTCAGCTTGCAAAGAATCCAGGATTTTTAAGCCTCACAAAACTCTTCAGGCAAAGATAACAGAAGAGTTGGCGGGGGGGGGGGGGGAATAGATATGAGCACACCTATTGCCTGGAACCAACAAGAATGATATCTAAACAGGATCATATCAAAGGTCACATAATGCTGGTTAATGATTGCAGTGTAGTTCATATTTGATTATTCTTTTATTTTATTTTTATACAACACGCTAAAAGGGAGTGGTAAAAGCAAAGGGGGAAAAGTTTCTTCTGAACTCTGATGCAGGCTGCCTGACTATTCTTTAACACATCACACATTTATTTCTAATTATTTGTTTGTTTGATTTTTTATCCCACCTCTCTCTCAAAATGGAACTCTAAGCAGCTTAGGGTTGTCAGCCTGAAAACTAGAGATTCTTCCTGTTCTTTTCATGGTTGTGGAGAAGAGAAAATTTCAGCAATCATTGCTTGTTAGCTGGCTGTGCGATGAGAAAGACCTGCTGAAATTCTCTCTTCTGCACAGCTATTAAAGGGTCAGAAAGGATCTCCATTTTCATGCTGGCAACCCAAGCTTACAATATAGGTTAAAACAAAATAGCCAAAAACAATATGAGGTGCAAATGTTTAAAAACATTAAACAATCGAGCCAGTTACAAATTTACTTTAAAACAATTCAAAATGCAAAAAGCACTTGCTACACATTATAAACAGCACATCATAGCACTACTTTCTACTGCAACCAGTTGAAACAGGGGTGGGCAAAGTGCAGCACCCAGGGCTTTTTGGTAGTCCCCAGGGGTGAACAAGTCAATATCTTCTGTCCTCAGATGCCCTCTAGGGGGTTTGGAGACTATTTTCACTGTGTATACTGAACCATGAGAGCCAGTGTGGCACAGTGGTTTGAGAGTTCGACTATGACTCTGGAAATCCTGGGTTCAATTCCAAACTTGGGCATAAAACCCACTGGGTGACCTTGGGCAAGTCACACTCTCTCACCCTCAGGGGAAGACAATAGCAAACCTCCTCTGACAAATCTTGCCAAGTTGGAAAAAACTTGAAGACACAACAACAACAAAATACTGAACCACCAAAAAGTGAAAGTGGCACTATCTCAACTACCCAACTATCCAAAATAGTTTTGGACTTTGGAGCATTTTGGATTTCAGAATTCCAGATAAGAGAGATTCAACCTATACATAATTTTCCAATGCTCAGTTATAGCTATATTAATATATTGTATCACACAGCTGATTTTTTGTTTTGCTTTGCTTTGCTTTGCTTTGTTTTGTTGTTTTGTTTTGTTATTTTGTTTTTGTTTTGGCTAGCTCTTGGTTCCAGTCTGGCGGGAATTTTAAAATGGCTTCTCAGTATGAACCAAGAAGCGATGCCATATCAAGACCATGAGATGCTTCTATCTGATAGATACAAATTGTAGTGGTTTGAGTGTTGAAGTATGACTCTGGGGACCAGGGTTCGATTCCACACTCGGCCAAGAAATCCACTGGGTGACCTTGGGCAAGTCACATGCTCTCAACTCAGGGAAGGCAATGACAAACCTCCTCTGAACAAATCCTGCCAAGAAAACCTCATGATAGGATGACCAGATATCAGAAACAACTTGAAGGCACACAACAATAACAACAAGGGTGGAGGATAGGGACTGAAGCTTGGGATATTCCTTAGTTTAAAACTATTTGTAAGCTATGTTGGGATCCTGACTGAAAGGATCACATTTGCTCTTTCCAGACAATACAATGATACGTCTGAGGTCATTTTGCAGAAAAGTAGTTCTGGAGGCTTAGGCTGTTTTCATAGAGACCTGCTGAGTCACAGGCAGAAGGTGAATATATGGGAGAAAGGAAGCAAATCAGTCAGGTTGCTCAAGGACACAGTGTATGTAACTGTGATAACAGATTTCTCTGACACTTTCTGTTTTCTCTCAGCCTTCGACTTAGATTCCAGTGACAAAGTAAGTATGTAGACTACCCCAGCATAGGACAAGTTCCAGGGTTTGATCTAAGATGAAGCACCAAGCAATTCTTTTGCGCTCAGATACAAATAAGACTTGAGCAACTGAATAAGCTTAGAGAGAACCTTTAGAGGACTTATGCTAAATGTAAGAAAATGCTTTGCTAATGAGACGCTATTCAAAGGATGTATGATAGTCTTACATAAGTCCTCTTCATTTTTGACCCTAATGTTAGGGTGATGTGACCACCTCTAGGCAGCAGAGACATTGCAAGGTGAGGAACCAAGATACTGGATAGAGGTTATGTGTCTTGTCCACTCTGAGGATTCTAGGAGTTAAGTGTCCAATAAACAACATTTCCAAGCTCTGGGCAGGGGCATCATTTGATTCATCACCCCAGGTGGCAAAATGTCTTAGCCAGCCCCAGTCCTGTTCTGACTGAGCCAAATAAAAGTCTCAGGTTGAAATGTGCCAATAAAAGACTGCCCCAAGGTTAAGATGAACACAAAAGGACTGAAGGGGAAATTGTGTGTGTGTTTGTGTAAGTTAAGATGAAGGGGTGAGCCCAGTTCTTGTATAGATAGTCCAAGACATCTGATCAAACAAACTGGCCTAAAAGTAGTTCTGCCTAAGATTTTGGGATACATAAAAGTAATATTTTTCACAGTAACAGGAAGAGATAACAGAAAGCCAGCTTTGCTCTGGAAATATCAGATATGAGTGCTGTTGACTTGTGGTGGCTTAGAGAGTGTTGGCAGTTCCCACTTTATTCCAGCCACAAACTCATTAGGTGGACTTCAGCAAGCCACTATCTCTCACTCTTACTTCACGTACCCATCTGTAATAAAGAGATAATCATGTTGGTCTGCTTTTCAAAGCTGATATATATTATCTTCCCAGATACAGATATAAAATATTAACCAAGCCAGCTCCTGTCAGGAAGCAAAAGCATGGTCAGGGACTGCCTCTCAAAGGAAATCCAGCAAGGGAGCCTCCTTGAGTTAAGAGTGTGGTTAAATGGCTACTTTATTGGCCTAGTAGCTGCTTTGCCCATAATTTACTTTAGACTCTAATGTATACTGATTACATAATTGGCTTAATATCATTTGGATGACATAAAAATAGCAATACTCATATATATTCTGTAAGCAAATAAATGCATCTTTTAAAACAAATCAGAAGTTTGCTTTTATCATTTAATTTTATCCATCCCTTACTATAAACCATACAAAAGAAGGGAGGTCAACATTATTGTGTGTGTGTGTGTGGGGGGTGTTCCAGTTGAATCCTAAGAAAACCCAACAATGTGCATTATCAACATATTCCTCCACCTTCTTTTCACACAAAAAGTGACATGGCTCTATCCTGTGGAATCCTGGGATTTGTAGTTTGTTGTAGTACCAGAACACTCTGATAGAGGAGGCTAAATATCTCACAAAACTACAAATCCCAGAATTCCATAGCATTGAGCCATGGCGGATGAAGTGGTGTCAAACTGCATCAATTCTGCAGTGTAGAGGCCCCCATACAGACAGACCAAAATAAAGCTGCTTTGGGCCACTTTGGAGGTATGCTGTTTAAATAATGCATGCATCCTAAGAGTCCAGAAGCCACGTTTCAGTCCAGTCCATGCTCCAGTCTGTACAGGCACTAGATGCAGTCTAGGAATTACCTGATGGAAAATTGGTGAAAAGTTTTATGTTCCTGAACAAGTCCCACCTATATTACTCTATAATATAAAGCCTTGTGAGTGGTGCTGGACATATTCTAAAGTGTGCACTCTTTGATTTACAGGGCAAGAAGGAACAGCCCAAGAATGTTTACTGGCTAGCATCTGAGATCACACATAAGAATACTATGCAGTTTTCAGGGGCTCATGTTGCAATCTTGCTTTGCAAACCTATGATGCAAATATGACACCTCTGATAACAAACCAGCCTTTTGTGCCCTTGAGTTTACTGATCTTGGACTGGAACGTTTGGCATCCTTTACCATCAGCCATACTGGCTGGGAGAAATGAGAATTGTAGTCCAATAGTATCTAGGGAACCAAGTTTGGCAAAGGCTGTGCAACAAGTCTAGGCAAGTCTGATAGGTCCAGGGGCTGCATCACCCTCTTTAGTCAAATTGAAAGTGAAAAAAAATCCACTTCAGATTTTTTAAAACAAACAAACAAGCAAACCAATTTTTGATTAATGCAATAGCAATAGCAATAGCACTTTACATTTCTATACTGCGTCATAGTGAACTAAGCATTCTCTAAGCAGTTTACAATGTGTTAGCCAATTGCCCCCAACAAGCTGGGTATTCATTTTACCAACCTACAAAAGGCTGGGAGGCTGAGTCAGCCTTGAGTCCTGCAGCTTTGAATTCACAATGCTGTGGCTGCAGTACTGGCATTCAGCCACTGCGGCAGCAGGGCTCCAATGTGAGGCATATATGGGTCATACACATGTGAGCCATTGTTTTAAAGGACAATTGCATAGCCTGGAAGCTCCCAAAAACATAAGTCTTCTGTTCAGGAAAAAAAGATCAGTATCATGGACAGTTGTAACAATGCCACAGAAACAATGCAGGGACCTGCATGTGACTTATGAGCTGTGGGCTGTGTGTTGTAGAAGGAAATATTCTATAATATTTAATTTATGAAATCAAAACACAGAGATAAAACCTGTTCAGTTTAGTCATCCTGTCTAATGGATCCTTAAAGCTGCCCATGATATTGTTTGTTTGTTTGTTTGTTTGTTTGTTTTCTGAAGGAGACTTGTGTTCTTGGGTGCTTCCAGGCAATCAGATTGTCCTTTAAAACAATGACCTACATATTCTACATTGTGTACATAGGGGCTCAACAGACCACCCCATTGGAGCAGCCTGCAGCCACCCCTTTCTTCACCGGATCGGAACTGCAGCAAACACCAGCTGTAGTCCCGATCTGGCCTTTCCATGGTGCAAAAAGCAGCTGCAAAAAGTGGGTCCTTTTTGCACCACCCTAGCCACTGCAGTTTTTTGCTGCTTCTTCGCCACAGAGCATGTACACATTATGCCGAAAATGCGGTGTGACATCACCTGCCATCTGGTCAAGTGGGTTGTGTGGGGGTGGAGTCCGGGCAGCTAGCATGCGGTCACCATGCCCCACTCTGCCCCCAGGCTGGTGTTTAGTGCCCATCTGTTGAGGCTGATGTTACCTATATGCTTGTGGGAGGGGGCTGGAAACCTTACCCTCTGCCTCCTAATCACCAGCTGAATGGAGTTCTATGCCTTGGTGTGGCTGCTAGCTGGTAAAGTAGTTTGGTGGTGGGGATTTACATGGCTGTGCCAGCGATGCAAAGAACAAAGGGACCAAGCAGTCCCTTTCTCCTTTTTGCCACGCTTGTCGGGGTGCCTGGGGGTATGAAGCCCCATGGACACTTCTTTCCAAGCCACAGAGAAGTGGCATTTTGCTGCTTCTCCATGGCCTGGAAAAGTGCCAAGTTGGGGCTGCAGGAGCTGCCGGTGAGGTTGCCCTGCCTCCAACCCAGCAAAAAAAGGGGCGTCTGCAGACCACGCCTTTTATGTGGTCTGTACCACGCCATAGTTGCATTTGTCTTCTCCTGAATCTTCTGCTCTAAGAAAACAGTAAGAAAGAAGGAAGGAACAAGCTGCCATTCCTACAGACTAAAACACTGTGTTCTCTTTTTAACATATGCACATTACTGGTCTCCAGCCAACATTGCTTCAGAATGTCTACCATTGAAACTATTGTATAATATAACTGGAATATTTTACTATTTAACTATTAGTATCCCACTGTCGAGGAATGTGAGATATTGTAGTGTGGTATATGACAAACAAAGTAATTAGTACTTGCAAGTAGAAGGTGAGCAACAACCAATCCCACACCACCATTTTACACACACATAGTGACAGACACACACAGAGTCTAGCAGAGAAAGAAAGCAGGCTTTGGCATTTTTTGGTAAAACAAATGAAGTAGGCTTACCTAGAAATACTAAAGGTTTAATAACGTTGCATGGTGAGAAGCTCTATAACATAAACTCTTCAGACATGGGCGGAGGAGACAATTTACAGACTACAAAATGGAAGCAAAACTTAGACTAACTGCAGACTGACTAATGCAGAAAGAGAATGTGGCTAAACTGACAAACAGGAAATGATATAGATACATGCTATGTCTAAATTTTTAGGGAGACATACAAACTAACAACTACTGTACTGAGTATAGACATGGTAAGGTTGCTATCTCTAATACTCTCATTATTAGTCTCTGTAACTGGGAGCTCAGGGCTTGTCTACACTGGTAAAAAAAAAAGAACTCGAACTCACTGCAAAGCTGCTGCAGTCTGCCCCCAGAACACATGGCTCTTTCCAGGGAAATACTGTGGGTTTTCCCTGTTAATCCAACTTTCCTTCAGAGTAAGCAAAGTCAGGGGAAATTCTGGTGCTTCCCCGAAACTCTGGGGTGAGCATTTGGGGCATGTGGACAGCTGGATTGGGCCCAATTGGGATCAAGTCAGTTGTCCACACAACAATAACCATACCATCCCCTTTCCCTGTGCTGAGCAGTGCAGACCAGAGGAGCTAATGTCAGCCCAGCTGGCCTGTGTGGACACCACTGTGCTTTGCACTTGGTTTGGCCAATGCATGTGGCCACCACCTGGGGCCAATCAGGAACATGAGGCTCCAGACTGGCTTTGGCCTTTCAGCCAGTGTAGACTCCCCCTCAGTCATATCATTTGCTGTTTATTCTACTTCACAACTGTGGATGAGTGAAAAAATTGTTTATTTGGGGTTTTGTGTTGTTGTTTTTTTAAAAAAAGAACAAATTATCAAAAATTTACAGTTGTCTTCATAAATGTGATGGAATTAGAGCTTGAGACTTTAAAAAGCCAGATCTGAGAGCAAATGATACTAACAGATTGGAATGTAAGAGAAAGAGGAGTGAGTAGATTTGTATATCCAGACAGAAGTACATGTAGCTTCACTCTGAAATGTCTGGCTGTGAGTCCTCATGTTTGTGGTGCTGAATTAAGGCTTGTTGTTGCTGTGTGCCTGCAAGTCATTTCAAACTTATGGTAACCCTGAGGCAACTTAGAGTAAGACTAAGGCAAACCCATCATGGGATTCTCTTGGTAAGATTTGTTCAGAGGGGGTTTGCCATTGCTTTCCTCTGAGGATGATAAAGCATGACTAGCCCAAGTTGTGTTTCTATCACTGAGTGAGGATTTGACCCCTATGGCCTCTTTTCTTCCCATCTGAGAGACTCCTTGTTTGGAATCTTGTATCAGCTATTTAACTAAGTAACCTTTCCTGGCTCAATCTTCTCCAAACCTGACGGAGGAACTCCAACCACTAGTGGAATAGACCTCCTTGTCCCCATGTAGTTGATGCCTGGTAAACAGGGGGTGGGGTGGGGAGTTACAATCATGACAATAGCCAAAATCATGACTTAGTAGTGATCACGAATACAAAACAGTCATGGATCAGTAAATCTAGGTAATGGTTTCATATTCATGATTGCTATTTAGTCATCATTGTGACACTATTGCCACAGTTTTAACTCCTCAACCTGAACCTACTTTATGTTAGGTTATTGGTAAATTTCAGAAGCATAATTTTCAGCAAAGCATGAGAAACAGTAGACCAGTCCACCCCTTCCCCACACAAAAACCAGGAAGTTACTACAAACATGTACTTAAAGTGCTTGAGAGTCTCAGCATGCAAGAGTTGCCATACTCAACACTTAAATGGGCTTCAGCTGCATGAGGAGAAGGAGGTCCATTCTGCTGATGACTGCAGGACAGGTAAATGACATTTCCATTAGGTCTGGGGAGTTGAGCCATACATGGGAAAAGTTACATAGGACCGAAACAGATGCCCCTGAAGGGTTGGCTTGACACTGCCCTTTTGATCACCAGATTGGGGCCATGGCATCCACGCGCTGCAGCCCTGATCTGGCTATTTGCTGGCACAAAAAGAAGCATCCTTTTTGAGCTGGCAAAAAACCATTTTCCCACAGCTACAGCAGCTTTGCAGTGCAGCATGCAGCGTATAAACATCATGCCACCGGAGTGCCACAAAGCTGTCCACCATGTGGGTGGACGGCTGGCTTCACAGTGTCTTCCTGCCAGCTTGGAGCATACATCGTCTGAACGACACATTCCCAAGTCGCCAGGAAGCCCTGGCAAAGGGACCATCTGTTTTGCCCCATAGTTAAGTATAGTTAACTAAGGCGGGTTACAAACCGCCACTTGGGACATCCTCAGAATGTCCCAGTTTAAAAAAGGGGCGTCTCTTCCAGACGCCCCTATTCCTGTTACGGACTCTGTCCGTAACAAATGGCGGCGGTCATTCCACACGACCGCCACCATCTTGACGTAATGGATGCTGTGTGTCCGCACGTCGCGTGGCACTAATGACGTCGCGAGTGCCCCATTGGCATCTCGTGGCGTCATGAGCGTGCCGCCAGAAGAAGCTCCATTTTGGAGCTTCTTTTTTGCTCCGTAAGGGAGCCGCGCGGTTTGTCTGCGGCAGCTCCCTTATGGAGCAAACAGTAGCGCTGGGAGACCACTGCAAAGAGGCGGTTTGTAACGCCTCAATGTAGCTGATATAAGATTCTGGCTCTCATCTTTAGCAGCGCCATGGCAGGAAGGTACAACAGGATCCATTCCATCTTTGGAGAACAGCTGAACCTTTTGAATTAGGCCATGCGAATGACGGAGAAATGCATTGCCTTCCCTTTTAAAATTTTGTAATAAGATTTTAATATAATAGAATCATAGAATTCTGAAACTGAAAGAGACTACAAGGGACATCTAGTCCAACCCCATGCTGCCATGCATGAAAAACACAATCAAAGCACTCCTGGCAGACGGCCATCCAGCCTCTGTTTGAACACTTCCAAAGAAGGAGTGTCTACCACACTCTGAGGCATCATATTCTACTTGATACTTAAATTACAAAAAACAGCAACCACACAAGAAAAGAAACAAAGAAAGACAATAAACAATACCTTGTTTATATCTCCACATCAATTCAAATTGATTTCCCACTCTTCCCTGGCTACAGTAAATTAACTTAAACATAATACTCCTTCTCTCTAAACTACATCTTTTTACTATCTTTATTTATAATACAGAGAACATTTTCTTTCTGTATATTGAATGCTATAATTACAATGTCCCTCTTCATGTTTAGATAGTCTGTAAAAAGTTGCCAGTTTTTTAAATAAGTTTTTATAGAGTCTTCTTTTAATAAGTCTGTCAACTTATTTATCTCAGCCAAATTCATTATTTTTTCCATCCATTCTACAGTATTTGAAGCCTTATTATTTTCCCAGTATTTCACATATCTCCAACTTACTGCTGTTTTCATATAATATATTAAAACTCTACATTCTCTCTCAATCTTATTTTCCAAATCTATCATACTTAAGAGAAACAGTTCAGGTCTAAATATAATTTCTCTTTTGAGAATTTTCAGTGTCATTGCACTAATTTTTAACCAGAAGTGGTTTTTACAGGTCCAACACAAATGGTAAAATATCCCAACATTTATTACTATTCCCTTCCTTTTTTACAAAAAGGTACCAAATTTTGCAAATTTCTTCATAAATTCAAACAAAATAAATTGAGATTACATTTTTTTAATGACTATGAAAGAAAGTTAAACAGAAAGATTTATCCAACACCATTTAATAGGAGCAAAGCCCCAGGCTTATTGAGCATTATGTCCTATTAAAGATAGCAATGGAAGCTCTAGAGAAGATCTCCGTCTGAGATCCTGGAGAGCAAGTGCAGATCAGAATGGAGAGAACGCTGGTCAAATGGGTTGGTAATCCAACATAACACAAGGCAGATGGTTCTTTGTTCTTCATTTTTGTTTCAGCTGATAGCAGAGGTGGCCATGTTGACTATAAGAAAAATGCCAAAAGCCTTATTGTAAAAATACCTTTCTGAGGACAGCCAAAAAGGTCACAGATGCTTGTAGGGCTTAAAGCTCTTTAGAGTTCTTTATCAGGCAAGATATTATAAAAGTCAGGCTAGGGAAGGAAAAGGAAAGGGGGGTGGGGAGACTTCACCTTTCAGTCATGAAGTCAACAAATTAGCTCTAGAGGAAGAGATGTCTTTAGATCACAAATGAGACTCATCAAGGGAGGTGATGGTATTGGCTTTGTGGAAGTGGGAATGTAGTAATATTGGATCCTTCATTTTGAAAAAAAGCACACACACTCTAACTATGCTACCATCCCCATGCAAAATATGCAGGCAATCCTATATATATAACCCAAACAAAATATTCAGTCTAAGCTCTGTGTGTGGGGGGGGGGGGGGGGGGGGGGGGGTGTAAAAGAGAGAGAGATCATGCATGGAAACAAAGAATAACAAAGACTGCATTACAGGTGGATAGACCCAGTTAAAGAAGCCACAGCCCTGAGTCTGCAGACCCACAACAGGACTAATTAAGGGGTAGTACAGATGGATGGCTCTGTACCTTCCATCTTTGCCCCGTGTCTGTGCTGCAGCATCGCCATGCATCCCCCAGCACAGATGCGCCACAAAAAAAGAGCTGCGTAGAGTGGCTTCTTTTTTTGTGATGCCGGAAGCAGAAAGAGACACCACCACGATGCCACTTCCTGCTAGCGACATCTGGTCACTGTACGGCGGTGGCATCATGGTGGCCCCCATATGGATGGGAGGCCGCCATGATGCTGGAATCCATACATACTAGGGTTTGGAAGCATGCGGTTGCTACGCACTTCCGAACCCTAGTATCAGTGGCGCCACACCACTTTTGGCCCGTGTGTACCGGGCCAAAGACAAAGTGTCTTGGAGATACCTTATTCATAGGGTAGCCATACATTGAAGACAACTTGAAGATAGTTAGCACAGAGAGAAAACAAGTAATGACACCTAGGCAATTAATGTTAATCTCTTTTTTATTGGTTTTGGCTGTCACCCAATCATGTGGGAAGACTTTCTAGGTGAAATGTAAGTTCACTTGCCCAGGGGCAAAACACATTACAGTATCACGTCAGTGGAATTCCCCCAGTGAACTTAACTTTATGATTCAAGTTGGATTCAAGCCCATCCCAGTTCAAGAAGTCTAGATGTTGTAGGTGTTGTAACAGCATGAGTCTCCCATTGGTAGCTAATAGCATTGCTAGATTGAAAACTGGAGATGACTCTAACAGTTGTGTAGAAGAAAGTATTTCAGTAGGTGTTGCTTGTTACCTAGTTGCATGATACTACTTCTGCTCAAATTCCCTCTTCTACACAACCATTGAAATGGGTTGTCTCTAGTTTTCAGTCTGACAGGCTTAGCTGATCAGTTTCCTCCATCCAGAAACACGTTTAGGGATGGGAAGTTAGACAATTTTTGCTTGCATATTTCTATCAAGCCTTGGAATCATGAAAAATTACAGGTTGATCACCAGATCAATGCAGAAGCCACTTAGATTCGAGGGCAGGTAGTATGATAGGGCCTAATATCTGTCAAAGCCTTCTGTGGGCTTACATTGGTACAGACAGAGGGCTTGTCTACACTGGCAAAAAAGAAAATCAGTTTCAATCCCATAGATACCATAATAAAATATCACTAAAATATAATATAGAAAAAGGAACGGAAAGCTATAGCCATTGCCTCTAATTGTTGAACAGGTCCAACCATTAGGCAGAATGAGATAGCTGCCCAAAGTCCAAGACATACCACAGAAATAATCCAGTTTGAGGCCGCTTTAACTGCCCTGACTCAGTGCTGGGGAATTCTGGTAACTGTAGTTTTGTAAAACATTTGGCCTTCTCTTTCAGAGAGCTCTGATGCCACAATAAAATACAGTTCCCAGAATTCCTTAGCAATGAGCCAGGGCAGTTAAAGCAGTCTCAAACTGGATTATTTCTGCAGTAAATTTTGGACCTAAGGCAGTAGGTACTAAATGATAAGAGCTCTTGGTGCCAGATGACCATGCTTTGCTTCCCTCAGGTATAATGGTAACACTATCCCATCAGCAGTACTGAAGTAAGGAGCCACATTACACAATTATAGAACTATGATTCCACTTTAACTACCATGGTTCTATCTTGTAGAATCCTGGGATTTTCATTTTAGGGAAAGAGTTCAGCCCTGTCACATAGATTGTATGTTTTTTCAATATTCTGGCCCTTCTGCCTTTTTATTACTCGTCTGAGATTTCTACAAGGAAGCAGAGATTCTATGTGACATATGTAGGGGTTATAGTGTTGGACTGGGACTTGGGACATCCAGATTCGACTCCCACTGAGATATTGAGTTCACTCTGTAAGCCTGGGTCACACTTTCTCAACTCACTCTACTTCACAGGATTGTTGTGAAGATGTGGTAAAGATGAAAAGGTGTGTGCTTTCTTTGGAGCAAAGATGGGATATTAAATACAATCAAAAGTACTTAATTTATAATATCCAGGGGAAAACACTATGTTCATTCAATGGTTTTCCATTACCCAAATGAAAAGAATGGGCCAGAGAGCCAGGTGCCCAGTGATTGGAGTACATTGCACAGTGCTACTGGAATTTGATTCCTGGTTTGAAATATGCTTAGATTTCAACATATTAAATGCAAATGATAATTTTCATGCAGAAAGGTGTGCTCTATATATAGCCTATCCTTGCAGAATATATTAAATTTCACCCCTTGCTCTTTTGCTACTTTCTGTGAAATTGGATCAGCCCTTTTATATTACTGCCCATGGCCATGCACCAGATCTATTTATAGGAACTGCCAAAAAGTAAATATTTCCTCAGGAAAAAAAGAAAGAAGAAATA